>NC_091127.1:140839942-140964942 GCF_040183065.1 Periplaneta americana
TAAACAGTTTAAGATTGACGAGACCTAACCTAAAAATGTATTTTGATCACGTGAAATGATTAGTACGAATTTCGAAAACAGAACACCACTTTAAAATGTATAGCTTACTTAAAATACTACTAAGCACGTTCTTTCTTGAAGAAGTCGCTACCACGCTATTTTCTCTCTTGGATATTTTAACAAAAATCTAAACACGAAAGAATTTCATTAAAATGTCAAATACATTTACGTACATGTTTCATACGAAGTAAGCCTAAAGCTATTTCTTATTTAATTACACTTACCTGAATATAGAATTAAATTGGAATTACAACGCAAAAGAACTGAATTGTGTTTTGATATTAATATTAATATCAGTTGTGGTATTTGTCAGTACACGAAATTTGAAACGAAGTTGGTAAAAAAAAATCAACCTGAGGGCTAGAAAATCACTATAATCCACTAGCATATGCGGTAACAGGGGGAAAATGGTTAGGTTTCACCGTTAGGATATAACGTAACCTGACCTGGCCTATAGTACTGTAGACAACTACTTTAGGATTGTTCTCTAATGAGACATGAATGGCGATTGAAATGCAGCAGTTTAAACTCAGGCGAAGGGACCTGTTCCTGAATGCATGTTTCATATTTTTCACGTTTTAGCAACTTCCCTTTGCTGTCTTCTTTTTTTATATGATTGGATTTCCTGATGAGTTATAGTGTGATAGTAGGGAAAACAGCGTTTTTCTAAAAGTCATCTTTAGACTACTATCATTATCTACTACAAAATCCATCTTGGTGGTCTGTGTATTCCTATACCTGGGTTGTAAAATCCTGTTTCCTACTTTGTACAGGTTATTATTTTTGTACCATTAAATTCAGTTACAGCAAGAAATCAAAATCGCTGTGGAAAATTATTGCTGTGCAAACCATTAAGTAATGGTTGTTAATAATTTCAGAAATTAACGCCTGCGGAATGGATCTGTATATATCCGTGAGACGGCCTCACTGCTTACTAGTACTTAAATTTGATTAGAAATTCAGTCGGTAACCATTCAAGTCTGGAAATACCTAGGGGAAGAGCTTCTGTTTTCTTCTCTTATTTCTGTGTTCAAGTTCCTCTCTAAATTAATTAATTTACACTTCAGTCCAATTCCAGAGTCCTCAGTATTACATTCTTGTATCCTTCTTATTTTCTATCTCACTTATTCGCTCTTTATACTTCTTCTTCACTCTTTCTTCGCATCGTTCATTCTCTCCATCTGAATTTCATCCTTTTTTACTATTTCATAATAATGTTTCGGCATTTATTAATTTTATTTCTATTACTTTATCCCTTGCTTTCTTCCTGTCCGCAGTTCGTTTCCTTTCTTTGTTTATTACTCTTTAATGTGTTTTTTAAGTTTTTTCTTCTGTCTGTTTTTCTCTACTTCCAACATTTCTTCATTTCGTCTTCAATATTTGTATTCCCACTTTTTTCTTATATTCACTTCATATCCTTTCCTGTTTTATTTGCTCTCACATTCTCCTATTATCCTCTTTATTCTATCTTTCACCATATATGGTTTTCTGTGTTCCCATTTATTTCGTTTTTCTTTCTCTATTTATTTTTTATCCATAGCTTCTCACTTCTCCTTTATCTTCATCTTGTCCACACCTGTGGAGTAACGGTCAGCGCGTCTGGCTGCGAAACCAGGTGGCCCGGGTTCGAATCCCGGTCGGGGCAAGTTACCTGGTTGAGGTATTTTCCGGGGTTTTCCCTCAACCCAATACGAGCAAATGTAGGGTAACTTTCGGTGCTGGACCCCTGACTCATTTCACAGGCATTATCACCTTCATATCATTCAGACGCTAAATAACCTAGATGTTGATACAGCGTCGTAAAATAACCCAAAAAAATCTTCATCTTAACTTAAGTTCTTGTATAATGAATTGTGTTATTGTGATCTATAACAGTGTCTTTTTTTATAATATTGTGGCACCCGTCTGGAACGTTCTGGTCGCGTATGGTTGCGCGCGCATCTAGCGAGAAGGAAAGCGCGGGGAAACGGAAACTCCAGCTTCGGTAGGCGGTGTAGCACGGCACGGAGCGAGGGGAAAGAACTGTGGTCACGGCGCGGAGCGGAGAGAGTGGGGGAAACATCTGGAAGCAGATCTCTCTCGAAGATTCCGAAAGCGACGCGAATCGAAGATTCGCAAAGTAGATTCGCGAGGTTATGGTGTAATAAATAAAAGCGCGTGTCTTCGGAAGTCAGTCAGTCGCTAGTCAATTAGTCCTCAGTCAGCCTTCAAGTCTTGTCTTGTACAGCGGCGACGTATCCGGAGGATCTGAGTTCGACGTGCAGTGAACTTGAGTGAGTCCCTAACTGTAGCAGTGGCCAGGCAAAAGCGACGCATCCGAAGGATCTGAGTTCGATGTGCAGTGAACTTGAACAGTGAGCTAGAAGAACTAGCCAAGGCAAGCGAATTGTGAACTGAGAACTGACAATTTTGTTCTGCACTTAATGCTTTGTGAACACTAATTGAAATTAGGAGCACATTGTTGTTCTTCTCAATAATACACGTCTATTGTCATTGTCGTCGTGTGGAGTGCAATAACGACCATTGTATTGCTATGTTGAGTAGAATACTCATTGTTGTAGGGTGAATTATTATGAATAAAGTCACATTGTTTACAGGTGTGGTGGTTTAAAAGTAGAATAAAAAAGTTACAATATATTTATTTATATTTGTAAATTAATTTGTAATTATATTTTGTTTGTCTATTCTTCATTTTTTCCTTCAATATATCCATCATTTCCTTCCTTTCTTCCTTTTCTTTCATCTTCCTTCATTTTTTCATTCTTTTTTGTTATTACTTTCTTTCTTTCAGAGTATCTAGCTTTCTTTCCTTTTTTGTCTTCATTGTCCAGCCTTTCTCTCTGCTTTTCTTTCTTTCCTTTTCATTACATATTATCTTCTACAAATATATTTCCTTTAGATATACAATGTCGGATGATACCGTAATGTTATATGATATAATATTTGTCAGCCAACTTTAGAATAGTAATGCTGGACCTTCAAATTTCTGTTTTTCGATCCACCATCCCTTTAACACATACTAACCTTTTTTATTAATATATTCATTTGCCAAGTATTTGTTTGTTTACTTCCTATTCTTCTGTTTTAACTGAATTGATGTACATCCTTCCCTATCTATCCTCTTCTATTCTCTCTCATACCTAGGCTGTCTCCCTTCCATTTCTCGCTTTCCTATAAAATATTGCATATTCCTTTCCTTAATAATTCACATTTTTTTTATTTATTTTCTTCTCTACTCTCAAATCGATCTACTCTTAATTATTCTTTTCCAGATGTTTTCTCCTAACTTGATTGTCTACATTTCACTTTTCTCTCTTTTACAACACGTACATTATTTTTTTCTATTCTCAGTTTATTTACTTATTTATCTCTTTCTCTTACCTTCACTCCTAAATTTCCTATTTTATTATATCTTTCCATATATTTATTTCTATAATCCTCCTACAGTTATAGTACCCCTGATACTACTCCCAACCCACAACATTGAAAGACATGAAATATTTAATTCACTTAATTACACTTACAATTTCTCTGTCTTCCACTTCACGTTTGTTTAGATGTTTTTATCAAGATACCATAATAAATTCTCGGTCTGATCTCCTCACATAATATCTCATTATCACCAACACAAATTACATACAAATCTTCAGAGTTGACAGTATAGCGAAGGACGATGGATTTACACTTACTTATTTACTGGCTTTACGGAACCCGGATGTTCAGTGCCGCCCTCACATAAGCCCTCCATTGGTCCCTATTCTGAGTAAGATTAATCCAGTCTCTACCATCATGTCCCACCTCCCACAAATCAATTTTAATATTCTTACCATCTACGTCTCGGCCTCCCCAAAGGTCTTTTTCCTTCCGGTCCCCCAAATAACACTTTATATGCATTTCTGGATTTGGCCATACCTTTCACATGCCCTGCCCATCTCTAACGTCTGAATTTAATGTTCCTAATTGTGGCAGGTGAAGAATACAATGCGTGCAGTTCTGTGTTGTGTAAATTTCTCCATTCCCCTGTAACTTCATCCGTCTTAAACTCAAATATTTTTGTAAGCACCTTATTCTCAAACACTCTTAACCTATGTTCCTCTCTCAAAGTGAGAGTCCAAGTTTCATAAGAACAACCGGTAACATAACTATTTTATAAATTCTAACTTTCAGATTTTTTACAGCAGACTGGATGATAAAAGCTTTTCAATCGAATAATAACAGGCATTTCCCATATTTATTGCGTGTTTAATTTCCTCCCAAGTATCATTTATATTTGTCACTGTTCCTCCCAGGTATTTGAATTTTTCCATCTCTTCAAAGGACAAATTTCCAATTTTTATATTTCCATTTCGTACAGTATTCTCGTCACGAGACATAATCATATACCGTACTTTGTCTTTTCGGAATTTATTTCCAAATCTGTTTCTTTACTTGCTTTAAGTAAAATTCCCGTATTTTCCCTAATCGTTTGTGGATTTTCTCCTAACATATTCACGCCATCCGCATAGACAAGAAGCTGATGTAATCCGTTGAATTCCAAACCGTCTCTGTTATCCTGGACTTTCGTAATGACACACTGTAGAGCAAAGTTAAAAAGCAAAGGTGATAGTGCATTACTAATTAATAGTATTCCATTTTTATACCCCGATTTTCAGTTCCCTAACTAGAGTTGGCACCTATTGGAGGAGGGAAAAACCTCACCTTCCAATAAAGTTAGGAAACAGTGGAATGAAAAGGCAATGCAGAGAATCTATAAAACAAGTTGGAGAAAAAACATGAGGGACGATTCATCTGGATTCAGTATTACGGTTGGAAAAAAACATCTTCAAATGAAGATACTGAATGCTTGTTCTGTGCTTTTCTTAGTAGAAACCATTTTGACATTGTAATTTTGTTAATCTTTTAACTTGTTAATAGTATTCCATATTTGTACTTCCATTTTTGTGAAGTAAATGTGTTAGATTCTGAGGAGATTAATTTTTTCAAACATATTATTGTATCTTACGAGGAAATTCAGCAATAAACTGGACGAAATTTTACGTTCAGAATTCAAACCATGTAGGTTCCAAAATGAAAAAAAAACAAAACGGTATTCCATATTTGTAACACTTACTCTATTTGTTTTACCTATTTAATATTATGGTATACATTTTAAAAATGAAATATTTGCTTAGGACACAGTATTTGTCTATAAAATTTCGTCTTGTGAAACAACAGAAATTGAAAGCAAAGCTTCGCCGTAAGTTTTACGCCACAGTCATTCTGCTAATAGTTAAAACAGTAAGATATACTAAAATATTGTTATTCAAAAAAGTAGGTACGGTATAATAGGCCTAAACATGAAAAATATTGAGTCCTTACATTTCGGTTGAGGCATATTGTGAGGAACGTATATTTCGAACACTTGTAACAAAATTTCATATCTCTTATAATTTGGTATATGATATTTCGTGAGGAAGCGACGACATAGGCAGATGTGAGGGAAAGCCCTCTAGCACATAATCCCTAATTTACATGATTATTGAGTTAGAAGGTTCTCTCATTTAAATGGAAGGAACTTGCTTTGTAAATTTGCTTGCACAACTTTTTTCTTTCTGCCAGACTTAATAATGTATTAAACGAGGCTCATTGTGTGTTATTCGGCGCTTGGGATTCGCTGTATCCTAGCAACCACCTAGCAATCAACTCTGCGGGCGGCCTAACATTGCAGGTGCGAGTACTTTAACAAATGGAACCACATTAAATATGCAAGTCTCCGAGAAATGAAAGGAATTGATGAAACAACGTACCACGCGTGACAGCCAATAAATTTATGTGCACTGGTTCCTCACATAAACGTTCGTCGCTATAAAGAACACTTCATTCTCCTTAGTAAACCAGAGCTGCAATATAAATTGCGCATTCCTCGTTTCAGAAATTTTAACGCATGACAGGCGATAAATTTGAATGCAGTAGCTCTTTACATAAACGTCTATCTTATTAAGAATGCGTCATCTTCCTTCTAGATAAGAAACACAATAATGACAGGTCACGTGAGCGGAGGAGCGACTCCTGAAATAATCGAACATGGAGCAAAATGTTATTGTCTGTGTTAAACGAAGAGACTGACAGTGAGTCGGCACGATGGAGATTCTGTTTCAATTAACTAACTATAGCATAGATGTTAAAACAGTTATATTACCGGTTGTTCTGTATGGTTGTGAAGCTTGAACTCTCACTTTGAGAGAGGGACAGAGATTAATGGTGTTTGAGAATAAGGTTATTAGGAAAATATTTGGGGCTAAGAGGGATGAAGTTACAGGAGAATGGAGAAAGTTACACAACGCAGAGCTGCACGCATTGTATTCTTCACCTGACATAATTAGGAACATTAAATCCAGACGCTTGAGATGGGCAGGGCATGTAGCACGTATGGGCGAATCCAGAAATGCATATAGAGTGTTAGTTGGGAGGCCGGCGGGAAAAGACCTTTGGGGAGGCCGAGACGTAGATGGGAAGATAATATTAAAATGGATTTGAGGGAGGTGGGATATGATGGTAGAGACTGGATTAATCTTGCTCAGGATAGGGATCAATGGCGGGCTTATGTGAGGACGGCAATGAACCTCCGGGTTCCTTAAAAGCCAATAAGTAAGTAAGTAGCATAGATGTCCAATAATTGTAACTCTTACGAGGTAACCCCTGGCGTAAGCAACCTGCAGCGCATATTGTTTAAGGTCGTTTTTCCTATTTTATATGGGAAGATATTGACCTTAGCAGAGCATGCTTGAAGTGCAATATCTTCTGGATCTATAGGCATTTGAACTATAGGTATCTAGCCATTGAGTTAAAGCAGGGCTAGGCCCCAAGAGTGATTTCTATTCTCTCACGGGGAGCCATATGACTTCTCTTCAACCCCTTTCTTCCTCGCCGAACACCGCGCAGACTTGATACCGTGACAAATGAATATTAAGCGTCTCCGTTTAGAGTTTGGATTCGCTCTCAGTGCCCAACTCTGAGTTAAAGTGTTTAATATTTCGGCAATTTTTCGCTCACATTAAAATTTCCTTGAATAACCCCTACTATTAGACAAAGGTGTTGCGTACCATCGGCTCTTTTTACCAGTTATATTGGCGACGCAGGTTGGAATCCCGGTCAGGGCAAGTTACCTGGTTGAGATTTCTTCCTGAGTTTTCCCTCAACCCAATATGAGCAAATGCTGGGTAACTATCGGTGCTGGACCCCGGACTCATTTCACCGGCATTATCACCTTCATTTCATTTCATTTCATTTCATTTCATTTCATTTCATTTCATTTCATTCAGACGTTAAGTAACCTGAGATGTTTATACAGCGATGTAAAGTAACCTACTAAAAAGTTTAGAAGAAATTAAAAACAACAAAAATATTTACCTAAATAGTTTATTATACAGGGTGTTTTGAAAAAAGGTCCTAATATTTAGAGAGGAGATAATATGCATCAAAACAAGAAATAAAAGTCATACAAACATAGGTCTTAAATATCTTCTAAAAATGAGCAAATGTTTACCATACTGTACGAGCAGGATATCTTCCACTGCGAGCTTTTTGCCAAGACAACACAGAATGCAACCGTTTGTCACTACCTATTACACAGCATACATTTGATTTGTATCAAGAGGACTCTTCAGCAGACGGCAAAAGGACTTCAATCGTCTTGGTATCTGTTGACACAGCGTTGGTGTACTATGATAAGACAATTAAATTATAGAACGTGAGGAATTTCGATTCTAGCTGCATCTACTCCTGTTTGTATTTGTACTGTACGATATTAGGATATGGTTGGAAAATTCTGAAGATGAAACTACTCTGAATTTGAGACAGATATTTTTGGCCGTATTTTTTATTTTATTTTTTACCTTTTTTGCAAAGCTCTTAATGAATATAAATTAAGAACTTGACTGCGGTAGGATAATTATAAGAGTGTTTTATGTGTAATAAAATTTAAAATATATGCTCAGGTGACCTTGTCCGAAACTTAAAACACAATTACGAGTTTCTATTACAGTGCGCATAAAATATTTATTTATCTTACAATCCTAGCCCTAGTACGAGGGGGATACAGGAAATAATGACCGTTCGCGCATACCCGCCGCGCAGCTGACTCCCCTTCCTTGTTTGAAGGTCAACTGGCTTCCTTAACATGTGTTCTCATAATGTTGTGAGTACTGGTTGCAACAAGTCGCCATTGTGCATTTTGTGTTACTTCAAAATGAACGACGTGATTGATAATCCCGCCGACTGTGAGGTAAGGAGTGTGATTCGATTTTTGAATGCCCGACATTTGAAACCTGCAGACATTTACCGGCAATTGAAAGGAGTGTATGGTGATAGTGTAATGAATGAAAGAAATGTGAGAAAATGGTGCGAAATGTTCAACAATGGGCGAACAAATGTCCACGATGAAACTCGACCCGGACACCCATGACTCATCACAGAAGACCTGAAGACTAAAGTGAACGACAGAATCTTGCAAGACAGGCGCACATCACTCGACGAATTGCATATTGCCTTTCCTGACATTTCTCGTTCTTTGCTTGGTGAAATTGTGTCGCAACATCTTGGCTACCACAAAATCTGTGCCCGCCCGCACACTGCTGCTTCAACTCGAGAATTGCTGGATCAATTCGGTTGGGAAATCTTTGATCATCTGCCCTATAGTCCAGATCTTGCTCCTAGCGATTTTCACCTTTTCACTAAGCTGAAAGACTTTCTGGGTGGTACACGTTTTGGAAGTGATGAAGAGTTGAAGAAGACAGTGAACACCTGGCTTAATGAACTGGCGGCAGAGGAGTATAACACGGGAATTCTAAAGCTAGTGAACAGATACGACAAATGTTTAAATGTAGGTGGTGATTATGTAGAGAAGTAAAGGAAGCTTGAGTTATGTAACAGACTTTGCTTTTTCAAATAAATATATATTTTTTAATTATTACAACAAAACGGTCGTTATTTCCTGGATCCCCCTCGTAATAATCCAGATCGATCTCTAGCCCTGAAGAAGTAATGGAAATGCATATCGAAAATAAGAACAGTGCTTAAATGTGCAGCGACCCACAACCAGTATTAAATTCAGTGATCGATGTACTCAGTTTGAATCGAGTAGATTTTTCTGCTAGGGAAAATATAATCGAACTCTCTTGCTATATTTTCCTGAAATAGGTAAGAGTCCACTTAGAAATAATTGAAAACGAAAGAACAGACTAACTCGCCAGGTCGCTCTATTTTAAGTAACGACTATATGTGTATTATGTGCCCTTTCCCCTACATAAAAGCAGTAGTGAGAAAGGCAACAGCAACAAGGGACATAACGTGGACAAACAGAACCAATAGATACGGCCCAAGGGAACTATTTCTCGCAACAGTGTGAGATCGTTTAAGGTGCAATTTCTTCGAGAAGGATTTTGAAACAGAGGTTGGGACGGGACTTGATCAGTTCAAAGAGAATGTTGAGACATCCTGAACTCGCTCAGTGACAATCAGTTATGTGTGAAACAACGTCACCGATAGACAAATTCATAATACTAATGTGTAAAACACAAACGCAAGAGATTTATTCCACCAGATCACTTGGAAAGCTGCAACATAAATTAGGAGTAGATATAATCTTTACTATGCCATATGGAAATCATTCAGAAGCAAATGTTTTGCTGTAGTATTTCAGATTTCCATTGATTAGATGAATAAAATATTTAAAATTAATAAAATTAATCTGATATTCCAGTAAATATTTTGAATACAAAGTAGGCTACTGCTATGTATAAAAGATGGTCATCTGAAATTATTGTAATTACTAACAATAAAAATAACAATAATAATAATAATAATAATAATAATAATAATAATAATAATAATAATAATAATAATAATAATAATAATAATAATAATAGTACAATCTTCTAGCCACTTGTAATACCGGCATATTTTCTGCACTTCTTCAGCACTCTATCTCTACATCACATTTCCACCTTAATTTTGGCGAAACTAGACTTAACTTTTATTTCCGCTTCGAATATTATCCCTTGCTCTTACTTAACTTATATTTCCGCAGCGAATATTATCCCTTGCTATTACTTAACTTATATTTCCGCTTCGAATATTACCCCTTGCTATTAACTTACATTTCCACTTGGAATATTATCCCTTGCTATTACTTAACTTATATTTCCGTTGCGAATATTATCCCTTGCTATTACTTAACTTATATTTCCACTTCGAATATTATCCCTTGCTATTACTTAACTTATATTTCCGCTTCGAATATTACCCCTTGCTATTAACTTATAATTCCACTTGGAATATTATCCCTTGCTATTACTTAACTTATATTTCCGCTTCGAATATTATCCCTTGCTATTACTTAACTTATATGTCCACTTCGAATATTATCCCTTGCTATTACTTAACTTATATTTCCACTTCGAATATTATCCCTTGCTTTTACTTAACTTATATTTCCGTTGCCAATATTATCCCTTGCTATTACTTAACTTATATTTCCGTTGCCAATATTATCCCTTGCTATTACTTAACTTATATTTCCGCTTCGAATATTACCCCTTGCTATTAACTTATATTTCCACTTGGAATATCATCCCTTGCTATTACTTAACTTATATTTCCGCTTCGAATATTATCCCTTGCTATTACTTAACTTATATGTCCACTTCGAATATTATCCCTTGCTCTTACTTAACTTATATTTCGGGTGCGAATATTAACCCTTGCATTTACTTGACTTATATTTCCGCTGCGAATATTATCCCTTGCTATTACTTAACTTATATTTCGCTTCGAATATTATCCCTTGCTATTACTTAACTTATATTTCCGCTGCGAATATTATCCCTTGCCATTACTTAACTTATATTTCCACTTCGAATATTATCCCTTGCTATTACTTAACTTACAGTTCCGTTGCCAATATTATCCCTTGCTATTACTTAACTTATATTTCCGCTTCGAATATTATCCCTTGTTATTACGTAACTTATATTTCCGCTGCGAATATTATCCCTTGCTATTACGTAACTTATATTTCCGCTGCGAATATTATCCCTTGCTATTACGTACCGTAACTTATATTTCCGCTGCGAATATTATCCCTTGCTATTACGTAACTTATATTTCCGCTGCGAATATTATCCCTTGCTATTACGTAACTTATATTTCCGTTGCGAATATTATCCCATGCTATTACTTAACTTATATTTCCGCTGCGAATATTATCCCTTGGTATTTACTTTAAACTTATTTCCATTTTGCTTAAGAGTTACACGATCGCTTTATTATTTTTCCAATTTGAATCTAATATGTTTTAATTTAACCCAATACATCCTAAATTATTTTCTGAAGTCAGAAATTCTTTTTCAATCCTCTACAAAGTTTATTAGTTGATAGTGATCTAAATAGCACATAATGGAAAAAATATATTTTTATTACTTTTTATTTTGCATGACATGGTTGTGACTTCCAAGTAATGTTGGTTGACCATGACATAGTAATAAAATAAATATTTATGTCTAGTGAGACGTTCACAGCACACGATTATAAAAACCACTCTCTCAAAGCCATATGCGAAACTTCTCATACAGCATAATGAGTATGTCTACAGAGTCAGATGTAAAAGGTGATTGTAGATTTGACCAGCATGGCGCAGTGGAAACGAACAGAAATAAAGAAAGGCTGAATATTAATTAATGTATAATAAAACATGATTAAATGAAAAATGGAAATAAGTACAAATATAATATAGCCTATAGAATAAGATAACAGTAACTTAGTAATTAATTGAATAATATTGAGAAAATAAATATGAATGACAAGAAAGGTGTAACGATCGATATGCACAGAACTTTCCTAAAATAGTATTCAAACGTGCTATATATAAATTCAAATCTCTTCTAATAAATATTGATACCATAATATATATATTCTGTAGGACCAAAAATTAATCTTTACTTAATAAATTGAATTGAATTGAGTCAGCTGAGGCCCTCCGCCAAATACTTGGATGCCGAGGACATGTGGTCATTCGTTGTTGGTGGTAGTGCTATGCACCGTGAGCTCACGGTAAGTCGTTGGACCGAGGTTGAGGAATCGCTGTGAGACCTATTGGGAAAAGTAAAGGGATCATGAAGGCTGTAGGAAAGTTCAGTGGCGGCGCGCAGGGGGATATGTAGCGCGGGGGCCTTAGTGCATGCACACTTCGGTAAAGCGAATGTCACATAATCCCATGGAGAATCCTCCGACTTATCTCGTCACCAATTTCACAGACGGTAGATAACCTAGTAGTTGATACAGAGCCGTTAAATAATAAATTGAAAAATGCTATATCTTGACCCTAAAGAGCCATTCCTACTGGAAAACATAAATCCCGGTATTCGCATTATATCACAAGGGTTATATGCAAGGCACTAGAATATAGCATGCGCCCGAAGTCCGATATTTAGCAATGTTGTGCAGCTCTTCCTAACTAAACCACTTTGTGTGGCGCTTGGAGCAGAACCGTGGATATTTGAAACACTAACGAATTCACTCACGAGGCCTACTGTCATTTGTCATAGAGCCTGCCTGCCTAATGAAAATGATCTTGTGACAGAAGTGGCGCATTTTATAATTTTAAACTGATTTCGGTATTTCCACTGCCGGCACTAATGCTACTCTCTAAGCAAAACAAATGCAGGGAATTAGCAGAGATCGGGGAGCGGGCAGAAAGGAGTGAATGAAAAATAACCGATGGGACCGCGAACTCCGGCATGACCTGGTTGCCGTACTGCCGCGAGTGTGGTAGCTAATGCAGGCGCGTTCTAGGCGTGGAGTGTAAACAAATAGCGAAGGAAGAGGCGGGCGATGGGATTGTGTTTCTGTGCGAGTAAATTGCGCTATGAAATATGTAAAACCGGGCATCAGAGTGGATGAGATGGGAAGCGAGCGAGGAATTAAGAATTAAAGAAAGAGAGAACGGAGTGATTGCATCAGACTGCTTTATTTTCTCTGAGTCACGATATTTAGTGTTAAAGGTTAAGACTTTATATAGCGAAGAAATATACTGAAAAAAATAGATTAGCATATTATGAAAGTAAAATTAATTCAAGATAACAGAAGAAGAGTAGAGAAACGAGGAAATATAAGTAGGTAGAGAGAGAAATAGAGGAAAGGAAGGGAAAACGCAGAAAAAGAGAAAGAGAGTACGCTATATAATGGAAGCTGGAACAAGCTAACACGCAGTTAAGCTACAAAAATGGAACAATTACAATCCTTTAACATTTAGACGAGGACCAAACATGTCAGAAAAATGTTGCCTGATGCCTGCTATTAGGGGTAGAGTCTTTTTTGCATCATGTAAACATTAAACACGGACCTCTAAGCAATTCTAAGGATTTTATTACGTTTTAAATCCATCGTCTTTGGTATTCCCAAGAAACTAGTTTGATTAATTAAAATGTGTATCAGTGAAACGTACAGCAGAGTTCATATAGGTCATTTTCTGTCAGATGCGTTTCCAATTCACTGTGGGCTAAAGCAAGGAGATGCACTATCACCTTTACTTTCTAACTTTGCTATAGAGTATACCATTACGAAAGTCCAGGATAACAGAGAGGGTTCGGAATTGAACGGGTTACATCAGTTGCTTGTCTATGCGGATGACGTGAATATGTTAGGAGAAAATCCACAAACGATTAGGGAAAATACGGGAATTTTACTTGAAGCAAGTAAAGAAATAGGTTTGGAAGTAAATCCCGAAAAGACAAATTATATGATTATGTCTCGTGACGAGAATACTGTACGAAATGGAAATATAAAAATTGGAAATTTATCCTTTGAAGAGGTGGAAAAATTCAAATACCTGGGAGCAACAGTGACAAATATAAATGATACTCGGGAGGAAATTAAACACGCAATACATATGGGAAATGCATGTTATTATTCGGTTGAAAAGCTTTTATCATCCAGTCTGCTGTAAAAAATTTGAAAGTTAGAATTTATAAAATAGTTATGTTACCGGTTGTTCTTCATGGTTGTGAAACTTGGACTCTCACTTTGAGAGAGGAACATAGGTTAAGGGTGTTTGAGAAGAAGGTGCTTAGAAAAATATTTGGGGTTAAGAGAGATGAAGTAACAGGGGAATGGAGAAAGTTACACAACACAGAACTGCACGCATTGTATTCTTCACCTGACATAATTAGGAATATTAATCCAGATGGGCGAATCCAGAAATGTATATAGAGTGTTAGTTGGGAGGCCGGACGGAAGAAGACCTTTGGGGAGGCCGAGACGTAGATGGGAAGATAATATTAAAATGGATTTGAGGGAGGTGGGATATGATGATAGAAACTGGATTAATCTTGCTCAGGATAGAGACCAATGGCGGGCTTATGTGAGGGCTGCACTGAGCCTCCGGGTTCCTTAAAAGTCAGTAAGTACTAGTATTTCATATTTTTGACACACTGATGTTGTAAATTATAACCTCAAAACGTACCACAATTTAAAAACGAAATCATTAAAATATATATTGCTGTAAACGTAAATTAAGATGATGTATCATTAATATTTCTAATATTGAGGAATAGCAATGTATTTTCAAAATATCAACTTTCCTTGAAAACGCAATAATGACAAAACGTTTCAAAAGTTCAGCTTGTAACTGCAAACTAACACATTCCCGCGAAAGAGAGTATCTGTACGTAGTTATTTGAAAGGCTTTTTCTAGAATACAACACATCTCAGATCATATATCACATTATTTTATATTTGCACCCCTATTTCATATTTCTAACACTTTCTCTACTGTATTAATCTACATTTACCACGCTTACAATATTGACAGCAAGGATACTGATGGATTTCACAATTATGCGTATGTCATTGTTTTCTGAGGTATTTGTCTGTCGCTTGTCAGATATAATTTGATAATATCCTTTCTACAACACAGGATGTCACTGTAGGCTATTTTAACACATCAATTTCCCTTGACTTCAAGGTACACACTGGAAGACGTTGGTTTTCTCAGCGACCTTTTCAAAATAGAAATTCTTACAAAATACGTTTCTTTAAATGGTGAATCATCCTCCTGCATTACAATCACTTTCATTTTTAAAGAAGTTTGTGACAAATTACAACTTCATTGTCGTTAGTGAAGTAATTGTTGATCGCAGCCAAGACTTTAATTTTGTGCCATAGCGAGAAGAGGGCTCGAATGAAAACTTAGTTACTTACTTTCAACCGTTCGTGTGAAAATAGAATCACTTTGAGACATTATTTGACAAGAATGCAAGTTATAAACTTCATTGGACAGTTGTGTGGAGTGAAAATATGAAGTCTATGGATTCAAAATGTAATACCAGGGAAGAGTTTAGGGGTGATATCATAGAGAACAATGCAAAATATATTTTCTCTAGATTAATATTTAAATGTGCCACAAGAGCATCATATCTTGAAATTTTCACAAAATTTCGAGGTTCAAATTTTTTAGCGAGAGAACATTTTCCAGTGATTTAATCTGAACAGGATTTCAGGAACACGTTAAAAAAATACATGTTAAAAGACTCTGAATATTTTTGGTCATCTGTATTTTCATCTTGAAGCGTCACAGAAACCTCAATTTATAATAAAATTGGGAATAATCACAAAACTCTTACAAGGGAAGGATTTCGGCTCGAACAGAAATTTCGTATCCAAAATTTGTGTACAGGCCCATCTTTACATCTCTGTAAAGCTCCCAAAAGCATTCGTTTGTGTAGTGTGTGGTTTGTCTGTTAGAGCACTGTACAAGTTGAGGGGTGGGGAGAGCACTGCACAAGTTAAGGGGATGGGACTCCTTACCCGTAAGCCAAGCCTAGCCTAGAAGCTAGTGCGAGTGGTAAAATGTCTAAAGACCATTTAAGGACATTTTTCTGCAACGTTCTATCTGAAAATCTTGCAGCTAGTCAAAAGTATATAGCGTACTGTTGTGTGATTCATGGAGTGCGCAGAAGAAAACAACCTTAAACATGAATCATTCCAAGGCTAGGACATGGAATGTGTGATCATTCCGCCTAAAAAAATATATAAATATGTCAGCCTCTGGATATCTATTTCCTTAGACAATACAAAATATATGTGCTCGGAGGATAACAGATTACATAAGAACCTCTTGCTGAGAATCCAGAACTTAACTCGGGAAATCGAATGTTTATAATGAAAATGCACTCTATTATTCATAATCAGTTGTCTGCTCCAGTATACTGCCCTATGCTTCAGTATTCCTGGCAGTCAGCTGGTTATGTGAATCCTGAACAAGTCTCGGAGTTGAAAAATGTAATTCAGGTGGCATTTGATTTTTCAGCACTGGAGTGTGGTTCAGAAGATTGTTCAGGTGTTGCTTCTGCGTGTTGTGCTTATTGCTCTGCTCCATGCTGTTTCATGCATTTTATAGAAATTCCTCATGTACATTTTTAAAGAAGTGTATTGACCAATACCAACCAAACGGAGAGTTACACAAATGAATGCTTTTACGGTCTTCATCACCATTGTGAGGTAAGCGTCTGTACAAATTTTTAACCAAAAATTCCTGTTCGAGCCGAAACCCTTCCCTTGTTAGTTACGATATAGTTAATATAATAATATTAATGGAAATTCATTTTTTATGCTGCAGGGTATTTAAATCAGAATATCTCTAATATTAATACAAGAAGTCTGACTTCTACCCTGTATTCGCAATGCCAGAGGGGCTGAACCCATCACAATTATCTATCTATCATGGCGTAATGAAATATTATCTGTGGGTCACAAATAAATTAAATTCCGACTTGAAATCAAAAGAATCTACTGTTGGAGAGATTTCAGAAAGAGTTGCTATCAAAACTAAGAAAATCCAGTTAAAGGCATAAATTCCGAAACTAAGTCATACAAGAATATTACAACTGATTGGTGCTTACCATGATCAATACACAATCTTGATGAAGCGTTGTAAGAAACGACATAGTGACGACAACTAAAATGACAACATTGCAAAATTCAAAGAAACAAACAAACAATTTGATATGTGCAGTTGCAAATGCAAAAAAATTAATACTGTAGGCCTAATTGTGATAAAGACCGCCGTATTCCAAAACAAGAAAGATTATTTTACTAGAACAGAAATAAGGATAATAATTGGACATTTTGTTACCAGTCACAAAGAAATGAAAAAGAAAACAAGAATAAATTCTAACTAAAAAAATAAATGGGCTGAAAAGTAATTTGTCATATTTTATGTAAAATACTATATATTTTGTCCCTTTGGATCCCCTCAAAAAATACTGTAATTAGTAATTAAGTTTAAATTCGTGATTTTACGGCAATTGATTAGCTAAGTTATTTAATGAAAAACAAAATAATTGAACAAATATACAAAGAGGCAAAAAAAATTATAATTTCAAGAAACTTCAAAGCCCTGTCAAGTGAATAACTCAGTTCTGCGTTCGCCCAACCCCAAAGCTGGAGGACCACCCCTTATCGGCTGTCCACGACTGCTTATTCAATATATTCGCAGCTACCGTCCATATCTGGAGGCCGTCTTCTCTATTCGTACCCATATTCTCGTTTAGAAAATAAAATAAATGGCAATATACATACAGAAGTGGGAAGGAATAATATTATTGTAGAAGCAATAAAAAGATAACAGAACTGAATAGAGTGACCATACGCTAAGTGTCGAAGAACGTAGACCACGAAATGTTACACATCCATATGAAGAGTCCACTGCAAGAATGATGGATGTCACTTTCTTGTCGAAAATGAACCAAGACTGTCAATGCATAGCGTAAGACATATAGAATGTACATAGACAGTTATATGGCATTAACACTGACAGTCATTGTCCAGTAATGATCGGAAAATCACAGTTAAGCTTTGAGCGCTAAGCATTTCAAACTTTCAATTGCTTTTCCTTCAAAATGTATTCCAAATGACATCCATCATTCTTGCAGTGGACTCTTCATATAGTCTACCTCGGCGGTATTTACTGTAGGAATGTGAGACGTCCAAGATTGAGATGGAGCGAACAATAAAACTAAAGGGCCAAAAAAACTCAATCCTTGAAGCTGATGATGATCATGATGATGATGATCATGATGATAGCTATTATTATGAATAAAATATAATAACCCTAATATGGTTATTCTTCGATATTTATATGTCCCAAGTATCTAAATGGCGAGGAATAAAATATGTATTTCTGAGGCACGTCCAGAAAGTAAATTTCCTTAGTGCCGTTTACAGAAAGAAAATACTATTTCCTACAAAGATTTTTTGGGACGGATACAGTAATTATTGAGCTATATATTAGTCAACAGAGCGTTTGGAATGGAACGGGTTACATCAGCTTCTTGTCTATGCGGATGACATGAATATGTTAGGAGAAAATCCACAAACGTTTAGAGAAAACGCGGAAATTCTACTAAAGCAAGTAAAGCGATAGGGTTGGAAGTAAATCCCGAAAAGACTAAGCATATGATTATGTGTCGTGACCAGAATATTATACGAAACGGAACTGTAAAATTGTATACTTCATCTGACATAATTAGGAACATAAAATCCAGACATTGAGATGGCCAGCCATGTAGCACATATGGGTGTATGCAGAAATGCATATAGAGTGTTAGTTGGGAGGCCGGAGGGAAAAAGACCTTTGGGGAGGCCGAGACGTAGATGGGAGGATAATATTAAAATGGATTTGAGGGAGGTGGGATGTTATGGTAGAGACTTGATTAATCTTGCTGAGGATAGGGATCAATGGCGGGCTTATGTGAGGGCGGCAATGAATCTCCGGGTTCGTTTAAAGCCAGTAAGTAAGTATATATTTGTCATACCGTGCGATTAATAGAGAGGTGCAGACAACTGTCCGACACTGGTTCCGATCCCAGGTGGCAGACTTCTACGACACAGGGATACAAAAGTTGATCCCACGGTAAGAGAAATGTCTCAGTTCTGATGGGAATATGTTGATAAATAGCTCAATAATTGCTGTATCTGTACCACTAAATTGTTTCCTGTAATTGTTGTCAATCTCTAAAATACCCCAGGGACACTTTCTTTCTAGAAGCGCCTCGTACGTAGAAATCCCAAGTCTACTTGCTCTGAAAACAATAAATAAAATACATGTTGTTTACATGGCACAGTTCATCCTTGATATGTATTGCAGGAGTAAGTGAGAATTTGGGACCTCTGTTGGATACTCCCCCAGTGAGACACATTATGTATGTACGGTACATGACAGCTAAGTGCAAGAGGTAACGCTCTGTAGTGTGCATCCGAGGTGACGTTTGAGGCACCCACACATTAGTAAACAGTTGAACAGTACACAGACATCTACCGTCAGAATTCTGCATTTATGACGACTGTCAGTTCTTCGTTGACGTTCCAGATGAAGCTAATTTCACACGTCTCCGACTCCGAAATTCATCTCAGAACAATGCTATAATTCGCTTCAAACCCAAATGTCTATGTCCATGTTAAATTTGACATACTTAGGAAGATTGACGTTAATAAAAATCGTTTACAGTCCATTGTAGCAAACAATAATACAGCATTACGTAATAGTACATTATGCAACGAGCCTATAATGAAGGTAATTAAGAAGCGACTATGGATATTTATGAAACGAACGCAAGCGAGTTTCATAATTTTCATACGAGCTTCTTAATTACCATTATAGGCGAGTTTCATACGACTTTTTATGCTCGACCATATTTCTGACTTGATATTATTAATTTTATTGTATCTGACCTGGAGCAATGTCCCGTATGTTGTGAGATGTGCGCAGACGCGAAAGTATTGATTTTTTCCGAGGAACAGATGTCCACATTGACCTTGCTAGGCCATAAGAACCTACAGAGATAACATTGAAATAAAATTAGACATTGAAAAACGAGATGACAAATTGAATTTATTTGAATATTATTTACAATTAACGCTAATTATTATAGTAACAGAACATAACCTTCTGCGACAATATTGGATTTCCAGCCTCCGTGACTTTTCGCTAATTCTCTTTCGATTGCATATCCGAGAATAATCGATACTTTCGGTTTTATAACGGTAGAAAGCTGACTTGTCATTGGCTGAACAGTTGCAACCTGAGTCGTCATTGGCTGAAAGATCTAACCTTTAATGAGTAGGTGTACTTTAATGACATGCATTAAAGGTCTGCTACCAGGTGTATAATTACTACATTTCGGCATGGTCGAGCATAAAATATATATTGTGTTAGGTCTGTTTTTATTATTATCATTATTATTATCATTATTTTTATCATAATTATTATTTCATCATTCATTCACTGTTCTTTCGAAGTGCAGTTCTTCCACTGAAAACCCAGCATTCTCTAGTTTTTTTCCTATTTTCTGCCTTCCTCTTTCTCCTCATATGATCCATATATCTTAATGTCGTCTATCATCTGATACCATTTTCTGTCCGAAACTCTTCTCTCGTTCACCATTCCTTCCAGTGCATCCTTCATTAGACAGTTTCTTCTCAGCCAGTCACCGAACTAATTCCTTTGCCTCTTCCTGACAGGTTTCAGCATCATTCTTTCTTCATCCACTCTTTCCAAAACAGCTTCATTTCTTGTTCTGTCTGTCCACTTCACACTCTTCATTCTTCTCCATATCCACACTTCAAATGTTTCTATTCGCTTGTCTTTACTTCGTCGTAATGTCATGTTTCTGCCCCATACAATGCCACGTCCACACAAAGCACTTCCTTAGTTTTTTTTTCCAGAGATCCGCAGAAGATGCTCCTTTTTCTATTAAAACTTCCTTGCCCCTGCTATCCTCCTTTTGACTTCCTGGCAGCAGCTCATGTTACTGCATATAGTACACCCCACGTATTTGAAGCTGACCACTTGCTCTACTGCCGCATTTAGAATTCGCAAGTTTACCTTCTTTATTTTTCTTTTTATGACCATGGTCTTCGTCTTATTTGCATTTATCTTCATCCCATACTGATCACATCTGTTAGTTAGCTTTAATACCAGTAGCATATCCCTTATTATCTTTTCCTCTTCTGCTAACAACGCCATATCATCAGCAAATCTTATGCATTTTATTCTTCTTCCTTCTATTATCACTCCTACCATATTCTGAAACCAGTTCTTTACAAAATCCTCCACGTAGATGTAGAACAGGGCATCCTTGAAGTACTTCTCTCCCAATTTAACTTCCTTCTGACATTTTTTTCCTATCCTGACTTTGACTATACTCCGTGTCAGACCAGCAAGTTGCTGTAGGCTTTATGGGAATAACAAACCCTCACACCACAGCCACAGCCAAACAATAATAAGAAAGAAGTGCGCAAAAACGTGCAATTTAGTTTGGTATGAGCTTACTTCTCTTTACTATATTCCACCAGTGACTTCGTTCTATTCATGCATTTACTAAAATGATATTTTGGACACACTTCGTTGCACAGTTTGCACACGCATTCGGGGGAAGGTTCGTGGTACTCTGATCTTCTGCACAGTTTGTGTGAACTGCTAGCCTTGTTATGGCGCTTCGTAACTTGTTGTTCGGCCCTGTCCAGTTGCGGTTGATCATCGCGTCCGTTCCTTAGAATTCACTTTCTATTTCCGCCTTCTTCTCTTGCATGACCGTGCGTAGTCGAAGTTCTGCTGCGGTAGATGGCAGCATGAGTCTGCTTCGTAGTTCCTCTATCAGGAAGGGTTCTCGCGCGAGTTCGTACGCCATTCTGGAGGGTGCATATTTTGAGATTCCCAGTGCTGCTTTTAAGAACCTTGCTTTGACGTTCTCCATGGTCTTGAGGTCATTGTAGTTTAACCGGGTCCATGTGATGTCCAGTCCATATGACAGTAAAGGGAGTATCTTGGCATAGAAAAGCTGCAGGGCTGTTGAGAGTGCTAGTTGGGTAATGTCTGTTATGTCGTGGATAGCTATTACTGCGGCCGTTGCTCGTTCTTGAGTGTGGATTCTGAAGGATTTTGCTGTCGTCTGTATCGTTACACCAAATGCATTTGTAATTTGCAGGGGTCGATTTTGTATCCAGATTGTGTCACTTTTTGCTATTCTTCCTCCCTTTCTGAATACCATTTGGACAGTTTTCGACTGGTTTATGAGCAAACCGTTTTCGTCAGCCCAAGCTGAAAGGTTGTTCATGGAGACCTGTAGCTCTCTTATGTTGGTAGACCCGAGCACCATGTCGTCTGCGTACATGTACATCACTGTTGAGGGAGCCTGTGTCTGTATTACGTCCGCTGTCATGACGTTGAAAAGGAGCGGGCTTAGAGGGTCTCCCTGTGGTACCCCTCTATTTTGGCAGACTTCCTTGGACTTCTGGACTGTATCGTCTATTTGAATGAAGTTTTGCGCTAATATATTGTGGACCAGGTTGAGGACGTGTTTGTCCAGACCTTGCATGTTGTTCAGCTTGTCCATTAGCCGCTGCCTGTTTACACTGTCGAATGCTTTGCAGTAGTCTACGACAGCCAAATAATCAGTAATAGTATAATTGTCCAGGGGTTTGGGGGAAGTGAAGTACGGCAGAGCGTACTTGGTCCATGTGTATACTATCCATTATAAAAATATGTTTTCTTTTACATTACGCACACAATTTAACTAATTGAATTAAAGAATAAAACTAGTGTAACACCACAAATCAGGAAGAGGAGTGACTTCTAAATTGGCAATGTGTTTGTCCTGTAAAATGAATGCATACAGTAAGACACCTTATTGCAGTCTGAGTCATTCATATTTCTGCATTCTCGTCTTTTGAATGCCTGGGATTTTTTCACGGGTGTTGAATGTTTCCCCTTCAATTTAAACTCCTTTCTTATTGTTAGCACTAGTTTGTAAGAAAATGTTTGTGATTAACGCCGCATGTTTAGGAGCTTCAGTTACATTGAATAAAAAGGCAGTACGAAAGTACAAATTACACGTTTAAAACCATAGTTCCTTCATCGGCACTCAATATTCTTTTCCGGGTCCGCAAATTTCTTAAACATTCTGGCGACTTCTCCATTGTTTCAGTACGTCAAGAAAGAACAAACTAGTTGAAGGTACTACACTGACTTATTCTTACACAGCTATTTGAAGATGAACTAAACTAAACTAAACTTAAAACTATTTGTATACAAAAAAACACGCAATATTTACACAAAATACAACAGCGGATAGATTGTCAATCGACATTTTCAAGCAGGATAGTAATACGTTTGCACGAGCCCAGCGACAAGCGGTAACTGTCAATCAAGACGCGGTGGTGGTTTTAAGCTTGCAATTCTATACCTGCTGAATTGCAAAATACAAAGGTTCTTTAAATATTTCTTCCAAGAGCTATTGTTAAATGAGCGAAATAGTTCCCTATTCCAAATGCACAGTAACTTGCTGACACGGAGTGTAGTTGTTTCATATAAAGGTTACTGAACAGCCTCCTCTCTTTCCAATCCACACGTATTTTCTTTAGGATCCTCATCAGTTTGTTCCAATCCATTCTGTCAGAAGCCTTTTCTAGGTCCACAAATACTACATACACTTCTTTGTTCTTCTCTAAATATCTTCTGCCGATTATTCGTAGCAGTCCAACTGCATCTCTTGTACCTTTTCACATCCTGAAGCCAAACTGCTCTTCTTCCAACTATTATTATTATTATTAATAGTATTATTATTATTATTATTATTATTATTATTATTATTATGCCACTTGACACATAGGTAATACTATTTGCGTGCACTTACATCTTACGATTTTGTTATAAATAAATATTGTGTGTTGAAGTACCTACTAACTTATTTCAAATTTGCGAATAATTTTACATAGAAGTACATTACAAGTTATTGTTTATGTTGTATACATTATTTGCATATGCGTACGTATTTCAGTGATATTATGTTACACAGAGGAACGTGTTAAATACTGAAGTGAATATTTTACAATTATACAGGCTGATTCAGAAGTCCGGTGACATCGACAAACTCCGTTATTAGTGCAGATAACGATAAATGGAAAGAGGGAAAAATTGTTGGAAATATGTAGTTTTCAATCTAATGTGCTTGAATTTTCAACGTAGAATATACCGTTGAGGCTGTACACTAGTACGACACACCCGCCAGTCCCGATGCTGCCAAATTAGTGGCTTTTCCAGTAATTCTACCGAATTTTAGATATTACTTAACGTACCGGGCAAATTACGAAATGATGACGATAATTAGCAGTGTTGCCAATGCAAGTTCAGGGAAGACCGCCAGGGAAGAATGAAATTATCCAGAATTTTTATGTTATCAATGTAAAGAAATGTTTCTTTGCACTGTGGGAAGTTAAATATCCGCTAAATTCTACATGTCAACTCTACATTCTTTATAGAACATAATAGCAAACTAGACATAGATGAATATAGGTTAAATAGGGTCCGTCTTCTTGTTATCAAGTAATGTGTAGTCTTAATTATTAACTATGTCACATTTATTGATTGGATTAACGTTTTCGGTAATTATTTGCCATCATCAGATCAACATGAGTGTCATATTATACATACTGAATACTGGTTACGAAAATTAAGTAGAATAAGGTAATGTTCGGACAAGCAAACATGGTTCCTACTAGACAAAATAGATGTTACATTATAATTAGTCATGCACTGACTCAACTGTTTACATAATGTCCATATTAGACACAGATAAAATTATAACTTGCACTAATTATATTATTAAATTTTCACGTAGAAGTATTGTGTGTAGTACGTAAATTAAACTAGCAGGTTATGAATATGCTTAATGTTATATAATTACTATGTTTGAAGATTCTGCTTTTGAAGGGTACAGTATTCAGTATGTATAATAAGACACTTATGTTGATCTGATGATGGCAAATAATTGCCGAAAACGTTAATCCAATCAATAAATGTGACATAATTAATAATTTAGACTACACATTACTTGATAAGCAAGAAGACGGACCCTATTTAACCTATATTCATCTAATTTAATTGCTTGTCGGTCTATATATTTTCAAAATGAAAAAAACTAGACATAATTACACATTTGCCACATTATTTCTTTATTCATAATATATTATTCAAGTTACAGCCTTTTAAAGAGAAGAAAGCATCTTGGTAAGAGTATGTGAGAATAGCCTATTCCTGTCTTAGAGATTGATAATGGGATATTTTAAGCCACTTTTCTGTACTCGTTAATTTTGTTTCATAAATTGTTACTGTTATTAATATATATATGCTATCATATTATTATTATTATTATTATTATTATTATTATTATTATTATTATTATTAGTTACCCTACCATCGGAATGCCGATTCAACTTCAATTTTGACAGCGGTCTTTGTTCTGTATGCGGCGGTATGTAGCCGCAACTGTCAGAGCAGAATGTGAAACGTCATCACGCGTTTCGTTCCTTTTTGTTGTGGTCTGTCGATTTTATAGCCTGTCCAGAACTCTGTTTGCTTTCTCCATGCATGCTATGTAATCACTCATTTCGGGACATGCTTTTAGACCGAAGTGTTAAGACTGCATCATGGACTTGAATATCGAAGAAAGCTTATTGATCGTAACGCTGACCCTTAAGTGACTCTGTCAGTTTAAACAAGGTTGTGCCAAACACACACACACTTGGTTTATTTGCTCGCACGTTGATGGAATGTATTCAGATTCAGCTGTTAAGTAACCTTATAAGGAAAAATAATATCAATTATCATACAATCACTCCGAGAATCCATAACCAAACATATTGTGAAAGGAAAAATGTCACTTGCACAAATGGTCGTAGTTTGATTTGTGTCGATTCTTGTATTTATTATAAACAATGCTGATGCCGAAAGTCTTTTCCAAATATCTATGTTCCAATTGTAATTCTTCGAATTTTACTTGAAGCAAGTAAAGAAATAGATTTGGAAGTAAACCCCGAAAAGACAAAATATATGATTATGTCTCGTGACGAGAATATTGTACGAAATGGAAATATTAAAATTGGAAACTTATCCTTTGAAGAGGTGGAAAAATTAAAATAACTGGAAGTAACAGTAACAAATATAAATGATACTCGGGAGGAAATTAAACGCAGAATAAATATGGGAAATGCTTGTTACTATTCGGTTCGGAAGCATTTATCATTCAGTCTGTTGTCAAAAAATCTGAAAGTAAGAATTTATAAAATAGTTATATTACCGGTTGTTCTTTATGGTTGTGAAACTTGGCCTCTCACTTTGAGAAAGGAACATAGGTTAAGGACATTTGAGAATAAGGTGCTTAGAAAAATATTTGGGGCTAAGAGAGCTGAAGTTACAGGAGAATGGAGAATGTTGCATAACACAAAACTGCACGCATTGTATTCTTCACCTGACATAATTAGGAACATTAAATCTAGACGTTTGAGATGGACAGGGCATGTAGCACGTATGGGCGAATTCAGAAATGCATATAGAGTGTTAGTTGGGAGGCCGGAGGGAAAAAGATCCTTGGGGAAGCCGAGACATAGATGGGAAGATAATATTAAAATGGATTTGAGGAAGGTGGGATATGATGATGGATGCTGGATTAATCTTGCTCATGACAGGGACCAATGGCGGGCTTCTGTGAGGGCGGAAATGAACCTCCGGGTTCCTTAAAAGCCTGTAAGTAAGTAAGTAATTGTAATTCTTCTCTCATCGACGTTTTATTTTCGGGACATTATCAAAATAATCATCAATATTGTCGTAATCATCACCTCCACATCACAGATTCTGAATAATATTCTCTACAATTTTTAATATAATCCTGAACGTTCTTACAAGTAATTTCGTTCTTTGTGTACAATCTAGTCCCTTAATGCCGTCACGTTTTAAAATTTGTTTACAACCGGTAATTCACCCTACACTGCTATGATAGTAAGATGTATGTTAAAAACACGCAGGAAGCCATTCCTATGAACAGTGGCGTGCCGCTGCAAGTCTCACAAGTTGGCGTACATCGTAAACTATTATCCATTCCTCGTCATATATCCCTTTTTATTCGTACTCTTTCACCGTGTCAGTTTCTCGCATATGCAACTCTTTACCTCGTCATATCATATCAGATATTGTGGAACGGTTAATCAGTTTAAATAAAGAATTAAAAATTACATGCATTTACATAGGATTCATTTGTGAATGTTGGCTGAATTTTATAGATTATTCCGTGTTTATAAATATAAATTGTCATTCAGGCCTGTCATGAAGTAGAACTAGAATATAAGTAGTAAATTGCTTCATTACTCATATGTAAGTTTAGTCAGTATTTCACTATATGTAGGATCCTTCATCTACAAGTTTATGCTTTATATTTAAGTATATTACTACTAGGCCTATTACTGCTGTTATTTATTATTTCAATGCATATTTCATTTCTGGCAGTGTGGAAAAGACGGCCTCAAAGCTTTAACTCTGCCAGAATAAATAGATGGATGGGTGGATGGATGGATGGATGGATGGATGGATGGATGGATAGGTAGACAGACAGTTATAGTCAGATAGATATAGATGGGTAGGTAGATAGGTGAATAGGTGGATGGATGAAATAGAACAACGATCGAGAAAGCAAGACTAACAGCGCCCGCAAAGCCGAAAACCAGCACGACAGTATTGCCGAGGTCGTTGACTGCTTGTGAGTGAATCAAGCGAACGTTCAAGACCTCGGGAATGGTCAACTCTCGAACGTTAATTAGTCTTAAATCGTGACAGTTGTTTATACCACACTGAACTTTTATCTGTTTTGATAACAATAAATTAGCCTATTGAAACATCTACCTTGCAGTGTGTAATATTCCGAGTCCCAATTTTTATTTAATTATTGGCCCTTATTAAAAGGCTACAATTTTTTTCTTACGTTTGAGATGAAGTGTACAATCTCAAGTAATATATATATATATGTGTGTGTGTGTGTGTGTGTGTGTGTGTGTGTGTGTGTGTGTGTGTGTATTAACGCTTTATTTAACGACATGTTTTCACACATCTTGATTGCACAACTTTTAACACAATACCACTGAGGAATATAAAGAAGCCTATAATATATAAATATATACATATATATGCACGTTATATTTTATGTTTCTTAGAAATGCAAATTTAATTGAGAATTTTTTTATTTAAATAACCATAGGTAAAATCTGATAGTAGAACCAAAACATTTCGATAACTATGATGCTGTTTTGTTTTATCTTTTTGTATCAATTAAATATCTCTAATGTTATTTATTTCAATGATGTGTTATTCAAAGTTACAAAATCTTTCCACATCGATCAAATGATATTTCGAGAATGATGAGCAAGATTGTTACGAGACGAGACTCGAAAGACAAGTGCAACGAATACAGTGAGCGAGAGCGGCAGTTAGTTTTGTTCCTGTCTGATAGGTAGATAGGTAGGTAGGTAGGTGGGTAGGTAGGTAGGTAGGTAGAAGGATGGGTAGAAAGGTGGATAAGTCAGTAAATAAATACGTAAATAAGTGAGTGAAATAAATAAATATAGTAAATAAAAACTTCTAATTGTGTAGCACAAACACCACTAAAAACCCAGAATATAACATAGAGGTGAGTCAACCCGCACGCTCACAGTATGTTTGGAGGTAGAAGACGCAGTTTTCGTTGTCAGTAAGACTAAGAAACGAGGCGGCATTAATGGAATCCAGTGTACGCACAACTGAGACTTAGCTCTGTAACGAAGCTGATGGCTTCACATGAGACAGATTGTAGAGCGTTCGGAATTTAGACAATACTATTAGGTTTATAGTCTTCTTAGCGAATATCCCCCTCTTTATAATTTAACTAAAATAAGTTATTTACGTATTTTCTTACGTATATAAAATAACAGAAATAAGTATCTGAATAATGTAATTAAGCATTCTTTCAAATATAAACGCTTTACATTGCTTTTAAATAGACATATATTATTTTATGTTGTATTTCCAATAACCAAATAAATGGAATATATTTACTTCTGTTATTTTATATACGTTACAAAATAATAGCTTAACTTATTTCAGTTATACTACAAACAGGGAAAAGTCCACTCCTGTAGAGTAACGGTTAGCGAGTCTGGCCACGAAGCCAGATGGCCCGGGTTCGATTCCCGGTCGGGACAAGTTACCTGGTTGAGGTTTATTCCGGGGTTTCCCTCAACCCAATATGAGCAAATGCAGGGTAACTTTCAGTGCTGGACGCCGGACTCATTTTCACCGGCATTATCACCTTCATTTCATTCAGACGCTAAATAACCTAAGATGTTAATAAAGCGTCGTAAAATAACCTACTAAAATAAAAAAGAAGAGGGAAGATTTTCGCTAAGATGAAGCCTATACTCGTGTACCCAATGCTGTTTTCTAAACTCTGATTGTTCTGTAGGGTGCAGTGATTTGATTCAATTCAGTTCAATTTCAATTAATATGCCTGCAGTTGATATAAGCCTATGGTTTAGTTCCTTTGTTTAGTCGAATTAGATACCTATGTTTGATTTTATTTCGTGAATTTGATTTCAAAAGAATGGCTTGACTTGTTCCTTTGGGTTTACTTGATATCTTTACATGAATCTTGTTTATTTGTTTCGTTGAGTGTTGCTGTAAAGTTTCGTTGGTTTATTTGATACGATTTGTTTTATTCGGATTTGGTCTGTTTGCAATAAAATTTCTGTGGTTTAGTTTCATGTAATTTGTTAAATGATTTTAATTAATTGTTCCATTATGTTTTTTGCTCTTATGATTTTTAATTTGTTATAGTCCGATTTTTGTTCGGTTTAATATTTTGTTTTGTGGTTTAGTTTTGCTTGGTTTGTTAGTTCATTTTTCCTTACTGTTGTACCCTTTTTCCCTTTCGCTTCAGTTTATTATTTTTTCTTTCTTTTCATGTTTATTTTCGTGTAATTTGATCTCGTTTCTAGTTGTAGTATATATGTAGGGTCTATATATGTTGACTTAGTTTTAAAACTTCTTGTAAAATATAGCAAAGTAACTTGTTATTCTTTTTAGATCCCAGCTAATGAATGCTATGCATTTATTTATAAAATGTAGAAGCATTTACAGACTTATGATGTTATCAGCAGACCCCTTGTGAAAATATGCTCATATTTCGACATTCGATAAAAATTATTTATTATTTATTTATTTATTTATTTATTTATTTATTTATTTATTTATTTATTTATTTATTTATTTATTTATTTATTTATTTATTTATTCATTCATTCATTCATTTATTTATAAAATGTAGAAGCATTTACAGACTTATGATGTTATCAGCAGACCCATTGTGAAAATATACTCAAATTTCGACATTCGATAAAAATTGGACTTACGTGGTTTCAGAATTGAACCGATGATATGCATGATGAAATAAGTAAATGGGCGATTTTAAGACCTTAACTATTATCACTGAACGATTTAAAAAGAAACATGTAATCTAAATTTAAAATATATAATAATAATGAAATTTTAATGATTCTGAACACCACGTTAATTGCGTGACCTCAATTTTTCTGAACACATTCTTCGCATGTAGATTCTACGTCTCCCATTACATATCCTCAAAAACTTAAAAAGTATCGTTAATAATTCTTTGAGTTCTTCGATATATCTAGAGAGTACATGACTGAATACCTTATCCTTCACATTTCTCCAAAAAAGAAATCGGATGCTGTCATATCTGGCGTTTTTCACGCCTCGGAATACCACCATAATGTTATGTATTTGTATGTATTTATTTATTCACATTGCAAATGGGTATATATCCGGTGGCAGTGGTAAATAATTTCACTCATTAATGACAATAATAAACACAAATAATAAAAGAATACAGTTCATAATAGGGGAGAGTTGGTCAAAACGGGATACTTAACACGGAATCTTGTATATTTCCTATTGAAATGATAGGAAACAATTCAATTTTTACTTATGAATCCACTATTCTATGTACTTTCATAATGCATTTTGATTTTCACTTCTAATGATATAGCTGAAGTGGGAAAACAATTTTCTTGGAAAGTGCGCAAGTATCCCGTTTTGGCCGACTAGTTGGGTAAAACAGGATACTTATTGAAAATAAAGCAAATATTGTTAAGGAACTGAAAAAAATGTGTGTGTTTTTGTTATAATGCATAATAAACAAACCAAAAAATGTTTTGCATCACCTGTCAACCAGATCTTCAATAAAAGGTAAAAAGAAGGAAAGCTAAGGAATGAAAATGTATTTATTTTTAACAGTTATTGACAAAATTATGGTGTGAATGGCCAAATCGAAATTGAGTATTGGCTGGAGTACCAAATCTCTATCCTAGCAACTTCAATAGAGAGTAGTGCTTCCTCTTACATTGATAATGCTTTGACTCTTCGTGGCATACTATCACCACATTTATCAACTCTTGATACATTCTGTCTCATTCTTCAACAGCAACTCTGCATAGGTCTTCGAGATTGCGTGAGGGGTCAGGGCTCGCAAGAATGGCTCTCTTTAGTTGACCCATACATGCTCAATTGGATTCATGTCTGGAGAACATGCGGGCTATTTAAACCTGGCAATTCCTTCACGATTATGAAAGTCATTGATAACAGGCGCACGATGGATTCTGGAATTATCGTCCATAAAAATGAATCCTTTTGCGAAGTGCTGATTAAACGGTGCTACTATGGCTTGAAGAATGTTGTCCCTGTACTGTGGAGCCCTCAGCATTCCTTGGATTGACACCAATTTTTTCCGCGACCCCACATAATGCCACCCCAAAACATCACTTGACCCACTACCTCACTGCATTTGATTTTAGGGGTGTCTGAGTCGTGCAGCATTACCTGATTCTCTCCACACACGTTGCCGATGATTATCTGGCACAAGGCATATTCGGCATTCGTCCGTGAATAGAACTTTGTGCCAGTTTTGTACAGTCCATTGGTGATTATTTCTTGCCCAGGTGTAAGAGTTGGGCCTCGCCATAAACGTCTGGAGTGCAGTCTGCTATCGTGTAATGTGTTTCATAAAGTTTGATTGGATGCGCGTCTCCCTGTCGCAGTTTGAAAGTCATTCTTAATCATGCCAGCAGTATTCTCAGCGTTTCTCATGGCAATAATTCGCAGATATCGATCATCACATTCTGTTGTTGCCCGTGGACGACCACTGCGAGGCATGTCGTCGACAATACCTGGGTTTCGGAAGGGATTCCAGGTTCGTAGCACATCACTCTGGTTCAATCCTAAGTGGCTCGCTACTTGCCTTGAAGACAGTCCTTCCTGACATGGAGAAACAGTCCTCACACGGTTGAAGTTCGTAATTGACTGTCTTGCCATTGTTCAACCTCTTTAGAATGAAATAAAACTGTTTTACCCTGGGTTATTTACTGAGAGATGAGATTTCTTGCGCTTCTGTTTACATCTGTTTACTTTTTCAGTCGGATTCTAGGGTAGACTTCTACTGTTTCTCAACATTGTTTACGTTTTTTAGACAGTTAAAAGGATAGCTTTCAAATGTTTTTATGGATAATTCTTGAAGTGGAGCGTAAATACCACTTCTACAGGTGATGAAAACTTTTTTGATGTATTAGTAGTACTAAAATATGTATGTGGGCTTAAATGAAAAATATCAAATTATTATACATAAGGTCTATCCTGTTTGTTGACATTGATTCATAGTCCTTTTGAAGAATTTTTCATTTACAAAAGTTACAATAGAATTATTCGCAGTCTTCCGATTCTATACTACTGCACGCCATCAGGCCCATTCTTGGCATTGAGTACACTTATTTCATCATCCCTCTTCAGATTTTGAATTAGGGAATTCGTCGTTGTTTTCATCCTATTCTTTCTAACTACTGTCATTGTTGGTTGTCATAGCGAGAACATATTCAATTCAGAATTTAAAGTGAAATCCCACATATGCAATGCAAATTGGGTAAAACGGGATACTGATAGTACGATTGAGAATAGAAAACTTTGCTTGACTGCAGTGGTTCGCCCCCCTTCTGTTGAAACGGCATGTTTCTCAGCTATTTCAGGTTTCTCAGCTATTTGAGGAGAAAAATACCGTTGTGACGGTATCGTTCCCAAAGAAATAACAGATGATCTCAGAGAACGCTATTGCACACCATACTGTGACTTTGGCATTGCATAGCCTATGGTTTCTGATGGAACCTATTGCTGCCCAATAACGAAAGATTTTCTTGTTAACGGGTATAGCCTATCCAGAAAGAATTGTAGATAGTGATTTCGTTAACGTTTATGACATTCAGAAATTGGGTGGCAAATGACATCACTCATCAGCTATCTTCAATGCTTTAACTACTTGAGTATTGTAAGGGTGCATCTATAAAACCTTTTGAAGAATCTTTCGCACACTGGTATTCAACAAGCCAAGTGAAACTGTATAACGACGGTCAAACGCTTTGGAGTACGTAGCATACCGGCTCTTACAAAGTTAATATTTGCTGACGTACGTATAGTTCGTTCACGTAGAGGTCTCTTCTTCAATGTAGCATCTGTTATCCCAGAATCTTGATTCAGATTTTAATGCTATAGTCTGATGATTTCGCATCAGTGCCATGGGTGTTGTAGTGACTTCGATAAAGCCGTTGTGCTGCCATAAAACTACTGGTTTACGTTTTTCACCAGTCCAAACGCCAATCATAAATGAATGCTGTAGAGCAGTCATATCCGCATCAGCTCGCTATGAGTAAGTCGCCCGTCGTGTAGACAGTCGAGCTCGAGGGGCATGGATACTCTTCCACTCTTTTGTCGCAAGAGTGGTGAGAGTGGGGAATAATGTGTAAAAAACACATTATCTGTAAGAAATTTTATGTACAGTGACATTACTGTGTATATAATTCCCATGAATACAAGAACTTCGCAGAAGATGATACGATGTAAATTATCGAAAATAATAAAAAAAAACATTTCAAATTATTAGTAGTCCAAAATTTTACTAAAATATACAAAAGTTAACTGGAAGTTATAACGCTGTGTTCTAGAAATTTTAAAATGTTTACTGTGGATATTATTTCTTAAAATTCCAACGCTCTCATAAGTTTGCAGCAGAAGTAATATCAGTATTTCGTAGCACGTAAAGATACGAAGAGTTTTTTTTTTTTACAAATAAATCTCAACAAAACTAGACGAAGATCACGTTTCACAGATTCTCACACAGAGTCCGTCGTGAGGTTAGTTTCCAGCAAGACTGGCATTGGAAGAATGATTTATAGAGAACATCACACAAATATAAGAGATTGAAGCTGTCACGAATAAGGATACACTTAGATGTTAGTATATACAGGACGTTTCCGGGCTTGTGTTACAAACTTTCAGGGATCATGGGGAAGGGCACATGTATCAATTTTAGATAAGGAACCCTGATCCGGAAATGACCGAGTCGAAAGTTACAAGCAAACATAGTTCTGTGGAAATGAAATAATTTTATTCCTCTGTTACACCTTATTTATGTGTATTTATCTGTACATCTTACACATACTGTATTCATCTGACGTTGTTTACGTTGTTTACTTACAGTATTCCATTCAGTGCTCTGTCTGAGGAGTGGGGACAGGAAACTACACTAAAGCAATGCAAATAGCGTAATGCGTAACGGACATGGTCTGTCCTGATATGCACGTCTGTAGATATCAGTGTATGTGTACAAGTTGCAGTGTCCAGTCGATCAGTCCTAGTGAAATGGAGGAATACACGAGAGCGGAATAAGCAGACCTGATTTTCGAATACGGATGAGTCGATGGGAACAGTAGACAAGCTCACAGATTGTATCGGTACAAGTACCCACGTAGGAATCATCTTTCCACGACTGTTCCAGAGGTTAAGGGAAGGAGGGCACGTGGTGCCAAATTACAATTTCATTTCCACACAACTATTTTTGCTTATAACTTTCGACTCAGTCATTTCCAGACCAGGGTTTCTTATCTCAAATTGATACATGTGCCCTTCCCCATCATCCCTGAAAGTTTGTAAGACCAGCCCAGAAACACTCTGTATATATACTTGAATTATTTTAGTTTTATTATGAAAAATTCGTCAATACATAACAATTTTGAAAAGATATCAGAATATAGTTTGTTACGCATTTATTCATGGAGGGATAGTGTCATTCAGAACATAGTAATATTTCAAATTGTTTGTATTATAATATGAAACATATTTATTAAGAATTGCAAAGTATGCCTACAAAGAAATATAATTTAACGTTCCTGTCGAAACATAAATTTCCTAAATAAATTATCCTAGTATCTAATATTAACTTTACATTACTATGGCAAATTATACCACGTACAATGTACAACCCTGACTGACGGTTTCTCTTACACTCACTCAAACCTCAGCGTTGGGAAAGTACATGTTCATAAACAGCACTTCGTAACATTTCCTGTGTCCTTGACTTGCCCGTTGTAGAGTGAACTTTATTGGTGACAATTAAAATACCTGAAAAAACCGATGTACATAATCGCCTCTTTCATTTGCTCGATTTCTGTTTGTTCATTTTTATATTGCGTTTGTTTTCCATTTGGTGGATTCGGTTTGGTTTAATTTGCTTGGGATGTTGTTTAATTGTGTGTGTTAGATTTATTGGGATATTCTTTTATTGTTCTCATTCCATTGATTACTGTATCAGTTAGCTCAGCTTATGATCATCTGTTATTCTTTCCCAGGTAATAACACATTAATATCTGCAGGTAGCAGACTAAACTTTATTGTAGCTTCCTACACCGATCGGTTCTCTTACTTGCGCTGCCTGAAATATTGAGGAAGTTTCAGTACAAGAATGACATTAATATAAAAGTGTTATGATTCAGCATCAACTTCCAATTATTTTAATAATGTTTTTCAGCATTCCGAATCTCACTCATTTCATACCTTCTGTAGAACTTTCATAACTAAATGCGTCTTCTACTTACTTACTTATAAATGGCTTTTAATGAGACCGCAGGTTCATTGCCGCCCTCACATAAGCCCGCCATTCGTCCCTATTCTGTGCAAGATTAATCCAGTCTCTATCATCATATCCCATCTCCCTCAAATCTTTCTACGTCTCGGTCTCCCCAAAAGTCTTTTTCTCTCCGGCCTCCAAACTAACAATCCAGAATGCATTTCTGGACTCGTCCATACGTGCTACATGCCCTGCACATCTCAAACATCTAATTATGTCAGGTGAAGAATACAATGCGTGCAGTTCTCCGTTGTGTTACTTTCTCCATTCTCCTGTAACTTCATCTCTCTTAGCCTCAAATATTTTCCTAAGAAACGTATCCTCAAACATCTTTAATCTCTGTCAAAGTGAGAGTCAAAGTTTCACAACCATACAGAACAACCGATAATATAACTGCTTTTATAAATTTTAACTTTCAGATTTGTTAACAGCAGACTGGATAACAAAAGCTTCTCAACCGAATAATGACAAGCAGTTCCCATATTTATTTTGCGTTTAATTTCCTCTCGAGTGTCATTTATATTTGTTATTGTTGCTCCAAGATACTTGAATTTGTTCCACCTCTTAGAAGGATAAATCTCCAATTTTTATGTTTCCATTTCGTACAATATTCTGGTCACGAGACATAATCATATACCTTGTATTTTCCGGATTTACTTCCAAACCGATCGCTTTACTAGCTTCAAGTAAAATTTCCGTGTTTTCCCTAATCGTTTGTGAATTTTCTCCTAACTTATTCACGTCATCCACATAGACAAGAAGCTAATGTAACCCGTTCAATTCGAAACCCACTCTCTTATCCTGAACTCTCCTAATGGCATATTCTAAAGCAAAGTTGAACAGTAAAGGTGATAGTGCATCTCCTTGATTTATCCCGCAGTGAATTGGAAAAGCATCAGACAGAAGTTGGCGTATACGGATTCTACTGTAAGTTTAACTGAGACACATTTTAATTAATCGAACTAGTTTTTTGGGAATACCAAATTCAATAAGAATGTTATATAAAACTTCTCTCTTAACCGAGTTATATGCATTTTTGAAATCTATGAATAACTGATGTATTGTACCCTTATACTTCCATTTTTCTCCAATATCTTTCGAATACAAAATATCTGATGAATAGTCGATCTATTAAGCCTAAAACCGCACTGATGAACCCCAATAATTTCATCTACATATGGAATACATCTTCTGCTTCGCAGGAATATTTCCTATTTTTCATAACTACAAAAATATAAAACTTTCATTGTCACTGTCATATTCAGCAATTCGCTTCCTTTTTAAACCTAACCCTATTACTCGCTTGACGCTTTGTTTTTGTTTCCCTCTGTTCTAGGGAGTCGTCATCTGGAATACAAAATGACGGTTGGTTATGTAGGGACTAATGAATGGATCTTTATTTATGGCGTATTAACAATTTATCGAACGACTTCAGAGGTATACATTAATTTTCAGGCGTGATTAGATTTTAAAGGGAAATACGCCACTCTCGGCAATGTTATATGCAGCATGAACACTGGAATTCAACCACTACGGTTGAACAGAGCACTCTGGTGGTACAGGTATGAACCATGCATCGCTGAAGAAAGAATTCCTCGGTGAATGTATTACATTTTGGTGCAGCGTAATTTTAAATGCATAGCGACATAAATATTTGATATTTTGCAATAAAGGGTTGCACTATAAAATATTAAAATCCTGCAAATACTGTGAATTAATTGAAATCGGATAATTAAAAACACACGCGTGGTTAGAATTCCGGATTTCCAATTAATACTTTACATAGAAGCGATGAATTTTTGTGTCATAACTTTTTCCCTATTTTTAAACTGACATTACATCCCACGCCACAACCTACCTTAACAGAATGTATCTTGCATTGAAGGTAAATATAACCTACATTAAATCTAACAAAGTATACTCTGTACACAGAGATTAGCGCTGCGTAGAAGGTAAACATTTAATATGAACCGCTTTCAGTGGTAATTTACTCTCAGCATTCGTAAAAACTGTGTTCTGTGATAATAGGCCTAACAGCATTCTAATTGTTAACTTCTTTCCTTACTTAACCGTCAGAAGTCTTCGCAATCTGACAAGGTCGTGAAAGTATATCTAAAGCCTGAATTGAGTGAGTGATAGTTGCTCATAATTTGTTAAGGCAATAGTTCTTAAAGATGTTAAAGCATGTATAAATAAACTTAACAAACAAAATTTGATACAGAATTTGATAATATATTAAATTATTGCACGCATTGTATTCTTCACCTGACATAATTAGGAACATTAAATCCAGACGTTTGAGATGGGCAGGGCATGTAGCATGTATGGGTGAATCCAGAAATGCATATAGAGTGTTAGTTGGGAAGCCGGAGGGAAAAATACCTTTGGGGAGGCCGAGGCGTAGATGGGAAGATAATATTAAAATGGATTTGAGGGAGGTGGGATATGATGATAGAGACTGGATTGATCTTGCTCAGGATAGGGACCTGTGGCGGGCTTATGTGTGGGCAGCAGTGAACCTCCGGGTTCCTTAAAAGCCAGTAAGTAAGTAAGGATTAATATGCAGGGCTCCTACAAAAGAATTTTCCGATTTGGAACACATGTGATTTAAATCTGAACTGCATGACAATAGTACCAATGGAAAGAGAAACTCTAAAAATTAAGTTTCTTACCTTAAAGATATTCAATATGTCCTCCATTGGTAACACGGCACAAATCAAGCCTATAGCCAAGTTCCACGTAGGTACGCGGATTTTTCGACCTTAAGATTCTGAGGTTATGTCTGTTCATCTTACCAGAAAACATCACGAAACGAATAAATTCATTATCGTTTTCGATTAAAGTCTGCATATTCATGCAGAAATTTCTTCGTAGCACTTTTTCCTCTGGTTTTAGGGCTTGCAGCAACTGTAGTCAGTACGGATGAAATCGCAACCACTTTCGAAGAATCTTGCCTTAAAGTCAGTGTAACATTCACGGATTGTAGGCCCACTGGATGGATCTGCACCAAACGTTGTTCGGTAATGCCGTTGCACGTTAATAACCAACTGGTTGACATCAAAATCAAGCACACAAATAGCTTTTCTGTCCTCTATAGCAGCCATTTTGCCTCAACAATGAACAAATTTGTTTATATGCGCCATTATGAGACAGTGTTAACAACGAGGAAAATAATATTACCACAACTAAATGTTTTGAGTTTCTCTTTCCATTGGTGCTATTTTCATACACCTCAGATTCACAGAACGTGGTTCTAAACCGGAAAAGGTCTTTTATAGGAGCCCTGCATAAACACTAAAATTACACCTAGTTTATCAGTGAGCAATAAGGGAAAACCTGTTAACTTGTTTTTACTAGAAGCAAAGCCGTTGTAAGTACTTACTGAATTATGTAACAAGATAGATGATGTTTGGGTACTGTACTTCAATTCCTCCTCCTCTTCTTCTTCTTCTTCTTCTTCTTCTTCTTCTTCTTCTTCTTCATCAACAATAGATTTTAGGCCACAATACCTGTTCCGATTTTAGAGGAATAAGCTTATGTCATTTATCCATCGTGCTTTAGGTCTTCCAACATCTAGTGATAAACAACCAGTGACATTTCTGAGGAATTTATCAACTCTGAAAATAGGAACTCTATCCGTTTGGATCCTCCTTTACATTGGTAGTGCTATAGTTTCAGTTTTATTATCTGATATTTATCATTTAGGTATAACTATCCAGATAAACAGGAATCAATTCTGAAATTATTATAAAAATTGTAATGTTTACAGTATATTAGTAATGGCCACCTGCAAAACCTCGAGGCTGGTGACCTAGGCTCGTACTTCGAATTTGAGGTTGTACGGGGGTTGCAATAGAACTTGGTCTGATAACTTGGTTGTGTTTTTATCTGAGGCTTTCTTCCCTAGCTGTAAAATAGATGTTAGGCAATTCCACGGTGAATCCAGGGAATTATTTGGCAAAATAACATCTCGCTTTCACCAACCCAACAGCGCTAATTAATCGCGCTAATACTACGTCGTTAAGTACCAGATTAAAATGTTATTCATGAGACAGAAAATATAAAAGCCTCGTCTTGAGCCAACCATTTCTCATTGTCACCGTCTTCTACTTCCTTCTTTTGGGAGGGGGGGATATCTGTATTAGTTTTCTGTCTTGTGTTTCTCGCCAGTGTTCAATAAATTTTTGTAGGAATATTCTAAAGGTACGTAGATGACGTTTAAGTAAAATTGAGCAAGTGATATAGCAAATCGAGTTACTGTTATAGCTAAATAGTACCGCCTACCATTTGAACTGGAATGGATTTCAGAAAATGGATACTACCACCCAGCACTGAAACCTAGAAGGTACACCTATTGTGCTAACCCTCGAACTGGGCGCATTCAAAATCCACACCGGATGACTACACTGAAGTTCGCTGCGTACCCAGGCTTCGAGCAGGCAACTCCACTCGCCCCAGTCTAGGTCATCCTTGAGTCGCCAACTGGTGTTCGGGGTATGCTTTCCAATTATACTGTATTTACCGCTGAACAGTCGCGTCGTTGTACCAATACAGCGCGGACTGTAAATTAACCCGGGCTATGAAAATTATGATTAGAGGGCGGATTTCAGAATTTCTCCATGTTTTATTCCTTAGTTGCAAATTATATACTACCGTTGCATAGAGCTTTCATTTCAAAACTTCCCAATATAAATAACTTACTTACTTACAAATGGCTTTTATGGAACCCAGAGGTTCATTGCCGCCCTCACATAAGCACTCCATTGGTTCCTGTCCGGAGCAAGATTAATCCAGCCTCTATCATCATATCCCACCTCCATCAAATCCATTTTAATATTATCCTCCCTTCTACGCCTCGGCCTCCTCAAAGGTATTTTTCCCTCCGACCTCCCAACTAACACTCTATATGCATTTCTGGATTCGCCCATAAGTGCTACATGCCCTGCCCATGTCAAACGTCTGGATTTAACGTTCCTAATTATGTCAGGTGAAGAATACAAAGCGTGCAGTTCTGCGTTGTGTAACTTTCTCCAGTCTCCGGTATCTTAATCCCTCTTAGCCCCAAATATTTTCCTATGAACCTTATTCTCAAACACCCTTAATCTCTGTTCCTCTGTCAAAGTGAGAGTCCAAGTTTCACAACCGTAAAAAACCGGCAATATAACTGTTTTATAAATTCTAACTTTCAGATTTTTTGACAGCAGACTACATGACAAAAGTTTATCAACCGAATAATAACAGGCTTTTTCCATATTTATTCTGCGTTTAATTTCTTGCCGAATGTCATTTATATTTGTTACTGTTACTCCAAATATCCGAATTTCTCCACCTCTTCGAAGTATGAATATTCAATTTTTATATTTCTATTTCGTACAATATTCTAGTCACGAGACATAATCACATACTTCATCTTTTCGGGATTTACTTCAAACATATCCCTTTACTTGCTTCCAGTAAAATTTCCGTTTTTTCACAAATCGTTTGTGGATTTTCTCCTAACATATTCACGTCATCCGCATAGACAAGAAGTTGAGTATCCCGTTCAATTCCAAACCCTCTGCATTATCTTGAACTTTCCTAATGGCATATTCTAGAGCGAACTTAAAAAATAAAGGTGATAGTGCATCTCCTTGCTTTAGCCCGCAGTGAATTGGAAAAGAATCAAATAGAAACTGGCATATATGGACGCTGCTGTAAAGTTTAAATAACTAATTATTTAAATTGAATTAAATTTAAAGAAAAAAACACGTCAATTTAGATATTGATGGGGAAGTCTGATATCAGGCTTAATTGCATTTTCGATTTCATCCCTGACCCCCAACCACCCTCACTTTAAAATTTAAAAAAAATGGCACTCCTATGTTTTTATACTTAAATATGAAAGAGCATTCAATTGTTTATACATCTTATTCATTTGTTTTCGCATCTTCTGTTTTCTATTCTGTATAATATGTTCATGACAAATTATTTCATTTTGTTATGCTTTACCAATATTGTTCAAAAACTAAACTATAAACGATAATTAATTAATTCATAATTTTGTTCCGAAGGATAGTTATTTTACTGCAAACCCGGCATTCTCTAATCTCTTTTCAGCCTTTCTCTTAGTTTCTGCATACGATTCATATATGTATTATCTTAATACGTCTTGATTACACAACTTTTAACACTGTATCGTCCACACCTGTGGAGTAACAGTCAGCGCGTCTGGCCGCGAAACCAGATGGCCCGGGTTCGATTTCCGGTCGGGGCAAGTTAACTGGTTGAGGTTTCTCCGGGGTTTTCCCTCAATCCAATATGAGCAAATGCTGGGTAATTTTCGGTGCTGGACCCCGTACTCATTTCACCGGCATTATCACCTTCATCACATTCAGACGCTAAATAACCTTAGATGTTATAAAGCGTCGTAAAATAACCTACTAAAATAAAAAAAACACTGTATCGCTTCGGAATATTCATTATATGACTTTCTTGTATTAAATTCTATCATACCTGGTTTACATGTTTCGACCTATTATGGGACATCCTCAGAACTGGTCGTTGCTGATATTGACGCCTCTTCTTTTGTTTCCTGTGAGGGTGTGTTTGTGTGGTGTAATGTGGAGTCAAAGAATTGTGTGTTGAAAATTTCATTGGGCTGTGTTTCTGTGTGTCTGTATATTTCATATTGTTCTAGTGTGTTTAGTTTCTGGCTTTTTGGTTGGAAATGGAAATAGCTACTAAATATCCAACCAAAAAGCCAGAAACTAAACACACTAGAACAATATGAATATATAGACACACGAAAACACACCCCAATGAAATTCTCAACACACAACTCAATTTCAGAACACACACACTCTTTGACTCCACATTACACCACACAAACACACCCTCACAGGAAACAAAACAAGAGGCGCCAAGACCAGCAACGACCAGTTCTGAGGATGACCCATAATAGATCAAAACATGTAAACCAGGTACGATAGAATTTAACACAAGAAAGTCATATAATACATATTCCGAAATTATCTTAATGTTGCCTATCATCTGATATCTTCTTCCGTCCTGAATTTCCTTCCCGATAAACTGTAATATTGTAATCAAAATAATAAAGGTACTGAATTCTTGGGAAGCGCCTAAGTCTACAATGAGAAACTGTGTATAAATATCGTGATAGTCTGTTTCATTTTCTAAAGATCACCCGATTCATTACTACGGACTGTATAATACTGAGCGATATTGTGAATTTCGACCGAAGATGATGAAAAAAAAAGACCATGTAACAATTCGAAACAGACTCTCTGATATTGGTAATGATTAAAAATTATAATCCATGAATATTTCAAATTACGTTCTATAACCACACAAATATTTTCTCCTTGCTTTCTCTAATAGTAATACAAAAAAATAGGCTAATAGTTGCAAATGTGTGTCACACAGCAAATTTACGTTTAGTTCCATAATTCGATGACTGTCGACAATGTGAACTGAATCGGCTTTATACTGTTCAAAAGTACTATTTTCCTGTTATTGGCGCATTTGTGCACGATTTCCAAGTTTGATTAAAATCAGCCAATTAAAACTAGAACCTTAATTAGTCCAGTAACTTGATTTAACTTCAATTTGTATTAGTATGTAAACAAATGTGATGGGAGAATTGTACCTATACACATGACAACTGTGGTGCATTCGCTTTGAAATATTGTTTACCTAATTTATTATTCTAAACCTCAAACACATAACTGATGCTGATCATTATTCTGTTAGTTTATTAGCATTCGCTTAATAAACGGCACAAAATATCCTATGGTATCACACATTTTTGCATTTATGAAGTCATAGTTCAAGTATATATACATAACAAAATTTACATATCAAAAACTACATACAGTCTCTCAAATATTACCCTGTTTACTGATAAGTAGACCACGGAACTTTATGCACTAAAAAACTTGAAAATATGCAGGCAACTATGCAGCAAAAACCGTTGAAATATGTACTGAACATTGAAATATATATATAGTAAAAAATATACTTTAGAGGTTTATTTGGTTTCATAACATGATATCATCTGATATCTTCTTCTGTCCTGAACTTCCTTCCCAATAAACTGTAATATTCTCATCAAAATAATAAAGGGACTGAATTCTTGGGCAGTGCCTAAGTCTATAATGAGGAAATGTATATATGTTTCATTTTTTAAAAGGTCACCTGACTCTTACTCATTCTTAATCAAACTTGGAAATCGTGTACAAATGCGCCAATAACAGGAAAATAGTAGGTTTGAACAGTATAAAACGGATTCAGTTCACACTGTCGACAGTCATCGAATTATGGAACTAAAAGTAAATTTGATGTGTAACACACATTTGTCACTATTAGCCTATTTTTTGTATTATTATACAAAGCAAAGAGAAAAAACTACTCTATGAATGAAAATAATTTAAAGTAATAATTGTCATGTTGGATATGAGGGAGGTGAGATATAATGGTAGAGACTGGATTAATCTTGCTCAGGATAGGGACCAATGGTGGGCTTATGTGAGGGCGGCAATGAACCTCCGGGTTCCTTAAAAGCCAGTACGTAAGTAATTGTCATCAAGCCATTCAACTTTTATTGAATTTATTTTTTCTATAAATGTATCAATTACTCATTTTACACACATATTTGAATTGGTATATTTTTAACTTTCTAACTTTCTCCAGGTTCTTTACTGTAAAACATTTCTCATTATCTGTCAGAACTAGTTTAAATACTGTGAACGGTCTCTCGACATCACGTGATGTGGCTGGTGCATACTTGTAAGCAGAAATATTCCGAATTTCAGTGACTCACATTTTCAACTGAGAATGTCGGCGGTTAAACTTGTGAACTTGTCGCTCATGTACTGGTTTTTCGCTTGGTTTTATAGTAAAACTTGTTTAAACGAGAATTTGCGCATCGCGTGACTTAATTGTCGTAAATGTTTAATATATTTAGTTCCGTTTCTATGTAATCAGAGAACATTAGCAGGATTGTCGACACAACAGTTCCATGACCTCTACATACGTTCAATGTCTCAGATGTCTAAATACATTCATTTTTGGTTTTTGAATGGCATCTAGGCGACGCGTAATGTGGGTGCTCCTGTTATGGCCATGTTCCTGATATGGCCACCCCCTATTGTGAGGTAGTTAACCAAAAAATTCACTAAATTGCAGCAGCATCCAGTGAAAGGGCATCCTGGTATGTCACTTGATCGTTTTTCATCCAGTCAGGTTGAGAAATATGGCGTCAGTTGCCTGTTTTGCGGTTTTCATGTGACCTCTTCTTATTTTTCTCTCTTAAGTCTCCTTTGTTTTATGCATGTTTTTCAAAGACTTGTTTCATGAAAACCATCGTACTCCATTCAGTTTTTAATGTTCTGTTGATTGGTGTTGTAGTTGATGGCGTATCTTTTACGAGTTGTTCATAATCAAACGATTTTCGTGAAAGCTTACCTGCTCCTGATATGGCCATATCAAATGCACCATGGCCATATCAAGTTGATTTCACTTTCATTTTTTTCACCTGACAATTTTATATGCCTTATAGCTGGGATAACGCAAAAAGTTTGTATTTTAAGAAAAACAACTTAATTTTTTATTGAAAAACCTGTTTTGACTACACTTTTGAATTATAAAAAAGATTATTAAGTGTTATTTTTATTCATTTTACACCAAAATTATTTAATTTTAACACAACTGCGCTATCAAACTGAAAACAATCACGATTTGTAGAACATGGAACAAGGGTGGCTATATCATGTGCACATGTTCCTGATATGGCCACTAGGTGGACTTTTGGAATTTGGGACTTTTTGGACAATTAAAGCTAAGTTTATGGGGAAAGGAAATTGTTTTAAGAAAGTCCATTAGACTGAGAACGAGTAAGAAAAAAGTGGTTTCCATTTTTTTTTTCAAAATGGCGGCTAGAAAAATTCTCAAACCTTAGCATGGCCATATCAGGGACACCTACCTTATTTCTCCCCTGACTCCTGAGGTCTGGTCACACCAACGCGAAACGCGGGAGCGGCAGCGAAAGCGAAATCGACGCGAATTATTGTGAGTACAGCGGGATATGAATCCACTCACACCGCAGCGACACAATCCAGCCTGGGCGGCGGAACTGCATCGTTACAGGTACTACTCGCAGTTCGCTGCAAGCAGCGTTAGTGGCGACTGAACAGTTAATAGTGTGTGTTAGGAGACTTTCTATGCTACACGACATGAGCAATGAAGATTACAGGAATGTAAGGAAGTCTGGTCGTAGAATAGTAGTTAAATATAACATTCGGGTTGCATTAAAAAGTATTGATTATTCAATCTATCTTGAATAAGAAGCAATTAATTGCAATTAGTTTCGACCTTATATTTAGATAAAATATTATCCAGGTTGCGGCATGAAATAAGAAAAGAAATGCATGCGCCTGGTATTTATCACTACTTTATAACTTTATTTTTTTAGGTACTTGTGTATACAGAAGGTGAATCTCAAAACTCCGTTCGTATTTCGGTGTATATGACATAACAGAAGAATACAAGTAAAATCATATACAGGATGGTTCAGATCACCCGTAACAGTAATTTATTTCGGAAACTAGTGCATTAAAATTTTCGAGACATTACTAAAACACATGTGAACTTTCACTTGAGCTTGATTTCATCAATAAATCTTAACAGGAAGTAGGGTCAGTGGCGTATTATTTTAAAATTTCAAATGGTAGTAGTGGTCAAATATGGTACCATTTGGTAGAGCTCTTCAAAACAAACAACTTTCAGAGGAAACGTTTTTATTAATTCCCAATCTTTGAATGAGAAAACGTACAAAAAAAGCAATGGGTGATTTTGACCACTGTTAAGTCATTTATTTCGGAAACTAGTGCATTAAAATTTTCGAGACAAAAATATTTTTAACTAAAGTACATGTGAACTTTCACTTGAGCTTGATTTCATCAATCAATCTTAACAGTAAGTGGGGTCTGTGGCGTATCACTTTCAAATTTCAAATGGGTGTAGGGGTCAAATAGGGTACCTCTTGATAGAGCTCTTCAAAACAAACAACTTTCATAGGAAACGTTTTTATCAATGAGAAAACGTACGAAAAGTAATGCCATTAATACTGAGAAATTTTACGAGAAGAAAATGTAAACTAGATAAGTACATTTAATGCTGACATAATACATACGCACAATTACCTGGCTTAGTGTAGATCTGGTGGCTGGCAGCACTGTCGAGGGGTGTATACAAGTAAACTACTCCTTCCTCTTTGCTCGGTCAGCAGTGTTTCTTTAGTCACCGCAATACAGTAATGACGTCCAGTTTTCAGTAACATCAACATTAAAACATCAACATAAAAAAAAATTGGATCGGTGTCGGTTAGAGTTCCCGAGTAGCTCAGTGGTAGAGCGTTGGTACGTTAAACCAAAGGTCCCGGGTTCGATACCCGGCTCCGGAACAATTTTTCCCTCGAAATTATTCAAATCAACTTTACAGGGAGTTATACCTGAAATCTTGATTTGCATAATACACGTCACTGTTCGTTAACAGAAAGCCACAATTTAAGTCACACGGAGTTAGTGTGCACTCGAAGTTGGTTGCTTGACGGTTGTCAGCCCACTTTGAGGTCTGTGGATATAGAGGGAAAAATTGGATCGGTGTCGGTTAGAGTTCCCGAGTAGCTCAGTGGTAGAGCGTTGGTACGTTAAACCAAAGGTCCCGGGTTCGATACCCGGCTCCGGAACAATTTTTCCCTCGAAATTATGCATTAATTGTCTTGTTTACATTTTCGTATTGTAACATTTCTCAATATTGATGGCATTTCTTTTCGTACGTTTTCTCATTGAAATAGTAGGAATTAAATAAACGTTTCCCATGAAAGTTGTTTGTTTTGAAGATCTCTATCAAGAGGTACCCTATTTGACCCCGACTCCCATTTGAAATTTTAAAGTGATACGCCACTGACCCTGCTTCCTGTTAAGATTGATTGATGAAATCAAGCTCAAGTGAAAGTTCACATGTGCTTTAGTAATAAATATTTTGTCTCGAAAATTTTAATGCACTAGTTTCCGAAATAAATGACTCAACGGTGGTCCGAATCACCCATTGTTTGTTTGTACGTTTTCTCATTGAAAGAGTAGGAATTAATAAAAACGTTTCCTTTGAAAGTTGTTTGTTTTGAAAAGCTCTATCAAATGGTACCATATTTGACCACTACTCCCATTTAAAATTTTAAAGTGATACGCCACTGACCCTGCTTACTGTTAAGGTTGATTGATGAAATCAAGCTCAAGTGAAAGTTCACATGTGCTTTAGTAATAAATATTTTGTCTCGAAAATTTTAATGTACTAGTTTCCGAAATAAATGACTGTTACGTGTGGTCTGAATCAGCCTGTATTCTGACATTATATAATAATTTTACGATTCGGCTAGTATGTACAGTAGTGGCAACAAAAACGTACCAAACCTTGTAGCTGATTTCAGACCCGTGTTCACAGTGTTAGCACGATAGACTGGTAACTAAGACTTTCGTGGTTCGAATCCTTCCTGGGAAGGAAACTTTTTTTTTTTTTTTTTTTCCTTATTCAAATTTATTCCCAACACTTTTCGATTCCAGCGATATTACTACTTAATTAACTTATTATTCCCAGAACATGAATTTTACCAGCTTATTTTCTAATGGCTTTCGAAATGAGCTACGTCAGCAGTCGAAACTACAACAATTTCAATAGATTACTCGCTATCTTGTGAATGCGGGCGTGGCGTGCGTAGAGCCTCATTTCGGGGATTTTGATTATTTAGTCGGTCCGGGTTTTTTTTGCCACTGCTGTACACGCAGCTAGCCTCATGTTGAAATGGAAAAAGAACCCAACTTATACACGCAATTTTATGTCCTTAACAGCAATTAACTAATTATTGGTTTTATTTCTCACAACTTTTGTATTTGTTAGAAATTATTATTTTCATCAGTTACTTCTCCAAAACACGCTATTTAATGTTTCATATAACACAATTTTTATCTCGAAAAAGAAGTAAATACGAATGAAATTGTATCAAGCGTTTTTGTTTGAAATATCTCAAAGAATTTTTGTTTAGTTAACTGTCCGATGACAAGTCTGAAACTCACAAGTGATACCACGAAGGCATCACTTATGAGGCAAGTAGGCCAGGAGATAATGGGTTAGGGTAACCAGTTAATTTCCCCCTCCATTGCATACATCGCCGACTAGCTACATATTACCCCTCATCACGTAGGCTTATATATAACAGATGGTCATCGTAATGTTAAAAACGGTAGCATGTGGAAGAGAACAACCACCAGGATCGCCACCGTCGACTTAAAACACCGCTAGATGGAAGTACAGTTGTTCCATGTAATTCAAATGGGAGTTATGACGTGACTCTTCCTCTTGTCGCTAGATGGCAGTATAGTAAACTTAATAAAATTTGTTGCCATCAAACTTATAAAGCTGAGCATCTGTTACATAGTGATGAGGGGTATTACACTAGTCATACTTCAGATTTATACAAATAATAAATTGTTTTTCCTCTGACACATATCGTCAAGTGAGATGTACTGCTCGATAATAGATGTGCATATCAGCCAGAATCTCAATCAGAGGCTTCTCAAAGAATAATCCTCTGAAATTAATGACATAAAACGGAATAAATTTCCTACATGATAATACGACTATTAACACTTATATGCGACGAAGATTACAATCAACTTTGAACCTTGATATGGGCAGAAAATGGTTCGGGATATTTCTCAGTATCGTTTCATGTATAGTCTGCTAAAAATTAATTTGCGATCTGTAAACTTTCGACTACATTTACTTGGCTTTTCTTACTTTCCCTTAGTGGTCATTGAAAATATTTTTATCAACAGTAATCTCACTACAGGTTTTGATTTATCTAGAGAAAATCAAAAGTCGACTATTACACTATTAGAAGTAAGTATATGAAGATTAGAAGTGACTAAATACTCCGATACAATAGAATATTAATTGACTTACGAAAATACAACTGTCTTCAAATGTTTTATTGTACAATCTCTAAAATATTACGCTAGATGGCAGTAGTGTGTTATGTTTAGCTCACCGCCGTCTGAATCCAGACGGCGATAGTTTAGCTGTTTTCTTGTCATCAGTTGTGCCAACTATGGAATCTTCATTGAACTCTGTGGACGGTTACTAGTCAAGAAGGCTTTGTTGATTCACTTTCATTTTTATTAAAACATTTGCATTCCGCTTCAATCATCCGGATCCCAGTAATCAACGTCACTTCACAAATGATTTTCAATATATCTTAGTATTAAACAATCTCTGATACGTGACTATCCATAATATCATATATCAGAAGCTATAACAAACATAACCTAAATAATATAAACAAATGTTAGAAAAGTTTTAATTAATGATGATGAAATAAACAAGAAACGATTTAATTAACGATGATGAAATAAAAAATAAACATGAATAATTGTAAAAGAAACAGTTATTGAAAGTACAATTTTCAAATTTGAATGTTTTAGTGATTGGTGGTTCAATTGATGTTATATTGGACGTGTGCGTAAAAGAAGTGAACTCGTTGATGTACATGGTGTATCCCTCAACTTATTCAGGATTTCCGAATGGTTCTCTTCATTTATTTGTAAATAGGGTTTCAGGAAAGATGCATAGCTATGACCAGTGATCTTTATTAATTCTTGTTCTTGAATGCCAATGCGAGTCATATTTGAAAGTGCTTGCATCGACTGGAGTGGTTTGTAATTTTCTGTTTTTTTTTTTTTTTTTTTTTGACGGCCAGGTCAGTGTAGTTTGAAATTTTGACAAACAAAGAAACAAATGCTAGGGTAGTGATAAAAATAAACAAATTCTAGGGACGCGATAAAATTAAACAAATGCTAGGGACGCGATAAAATTAAACAAATGCTAGGGACGCGATAAAATTAAACAAATGCTAGGGACGCGATAAAATTAAACAAAAGCTAGGGACGCGATAAAATTAAACAAATGCTAGGGACGCGATAAAATTAAACAAATGCTAGGGACGCGATAAAATTAAACAAATGCTAGGGACGCGATAAAATTAAACAAATGCTAGGGACCCGATAAAAATAAACAAATGCTAGGGACGCGATAACATTAAACAAATGCTAGGGACGCGATAAAATTAAACAAATGCTAGGGACGCGATAAAATTGTGCGATAAGCAGCCATGATTGGTTGAAAGACGTCCTTTCGTACCGTTTTAATTGGTCAAAAGTAGTGTGACGTAGTAAAAGTGTAATAGTCATACTTAAAAATTCATTTTATCCTCCGGAGTTATAAATCACAAAATTCAGACCTAATGGAAGAAACATGTTCAATTCGCGCATAGACATTTGAGAATGGATTTAAAACCATTTTAGTATGAAATTCCTCTAATCGCAGGAGCAGCATAAACTGGTTCCCAGAAGTGATTATTTGTTTCATGATATTTAAGCAACGAGAGGCATTCGGGTTGAAATATTAAGCATCCACACAATGCCTTTGAAGTGATGGTATTTGAAAAATGACATGTATATATAGCCTACTATTCCGCCCGCCTTGCACATGGACACATGCCGACTTTCACTCATATTCATATTTTATTATATGGCCATGTGCTTTACCACACTCGAATCTACAACGGATTCTTATAAATTTGTAAATGTAGTTATTTGACGTTCTTCTCATGTAAACCAGAGATCATAACTGCAATCCTTTCTTTGCCTCTTGGATTTATAGAGGCTATCCAGAGACAATGGGATCATTATTATAATTGTTTATTTAAGGCGTTAGGTACAGCTTACACCAGTAATTTTTTTGAAAATATCGAACATTTTTTTCCTCCATTATTGTATTTTGTATAATAATGAAAGTTGATATGTGTAAAACACTGTCATTCCCCTATATGAATATATATATATATATATATATATATATATATATATATATATATATATATATATATATATATATTAATTCAAAATGGTGCCAGTTTACTGTGCAGTGATGAAGCATTTTACTCATAATTCATAAACTTGTAACTTGTTTATGTTCTATCACTTTTATTTTATTGTTTGATACTCATGTTTACAATATAATGTTCTTTCAACTACATTCCTTGAAAAAAAAAGTATTTTTTTTTGTGATTAGAAGAAAATACACATATTATTTGATCATTCTTTTAAATGAATTTATTTTTTATCAGACGATCTATCAAAGATAGAGAAGTGATCTTGCATCATATTGTATATATGACATGCATAAATACACACAAACAATTTCATAACAGGATGTTAGATAGTTTTTGAGTTATGTGGGAAAAGCTTCATCACTACACAGTGAACTGAATTTAAAAAAAAATGTAAATAATTTTTTATCGTAAACATATTTTTTTATATAACAGAAGGACAGTGTTTCACACATAATAATTTTCATTGTTGTACAAGATACAATAATGGAGTAAAAAAAAAATGTTGAATATTTCCAAAATTTTACTGCTGTAAGCTGTACCTAACCCCTTAATGCATCTCTTTGTAGCCTATCCTTTTTTCATCCATAAATGCCATCTCCAATAATAATAACAATTTTATTTAAATATAATGGGACTTTACTGGAAATAAAATAACACGAAACTGGGATGAACTGAAAGTCAAATAAGTATAACAATCTCGTTTGTTTATGCAATTTGAGTTAGAACAGTATAAATTAAGCCTGATTTCTAAAACACGGACGAAATCGTGGTTCCAAACCTCGACTTCTAAACTGCAATCGATGTCTTAAATCTTTATAGGAGTTCTAAAACGAAGTAGAGACGCGGCTTGAGAAGAAATCGAGGTTCGTGGGTTTTGTATATGGCAACGAAACTAAGAATCGATTTTTACCCCTGTTAAACAGTCGATATTAGAAAGAAATGAACATCGGGATTACTATTTTTTATTGAGTTGCAGTAGGCTACATTCTTTTGTTCTCAGCTAAATTATTGTTATATTTACTAATTTACGGAATATATTTGCGTTCAAAATACTAGCATTACTTAGTATTTAATAGGGATAGATGTTTAGGTGCCAGAATGGGAATAAAATAATATTGACTAAATAATTAGCACAAGTCGAGCGTTTATGTTGTAATTTATCCTTTGTTCATAACTACAGGGACATCATTTTATTTTTACTAACATTTTTAATATTAACCTGCTTATACCTTTGGATTAATGATTGAGACTCGGAAACATCGTTTGCTATCTCCTTCCACGACTGGAGTTCGTTGATACTGGCGTAAAATACAAACAAATCACTTTACTAGGTACAGGAGGGAAGAAAAGTAGTTCATCCATTTATGTAAAGTAGGAAATATCGCGATTTTGAGTGTGATAATTTTCATTAGATTTTGTTTAATCAAAATACAGTACCGTATTAACAATAAGTGTTATTACTCACGAACTGAGTTTTCCATGTGGACGTATTCATTATGCAGTGTATATTATACTGTCCACAGCACATTAGCGTACAATATAGAGAATGAAGTTAAAATGAAAAATAATCATAATATGGATATTTAAACACATTTTTGAAAATGGTGGCCGTTCATTTCGACACAGGCTTCAGTTCTAATGTGCATATTATCGCACTACAGACTATTGTACTTAATACCAATTACCAGTTTCGTTCTTCGTACTAGTAACTCATGTTGAAATAATTCTGTACCTACTCTATAAAAGAGTACCTTAGGTACTGTAAATTCAATCTTCACTTCCGCCCGATCCGAAAAGATAAAATTACTCAGACATACTATCTACTGTCCGTCTAAGTAGTTATGTCGTAGGGTCGTAAAAAGGAGGGAAATCACGTGACAGTTACTTACTTAACGAAGCCCTTTTATTTAAATTATTTTAAACAGTTGTATAATATTACGTAGACGTCCAATTCCTAACAGAAATTAATGTTCTCAGAAAAGAGCTAAGACAGCCCAGCCATTAGCTGGCGAATAAAAGCTGGTAGGGAAACCAAGATACGACGTAGGCAAATGGACGACAGTACCTGTGCGAAAATGATTTAATATTGAAAGCTCTTTCGTCACTGAAAAACGCGAACATATTTTTGGAACGTACTGTGGCTACTATGACTGTATATGCGGTTTTGCATCTGTGTGGAGGACGGCTGAACTTTGTTAGTAGAAGGGGTGAGAGTGAAGTGCATTCAAAAACTCAGGTACAATAAAAATTGAAGTAAAAATAAAATGATGTCCCTGTACTACTAACATTAACTACCTGAAAACCCGGTTCGAAGGAATTAATAACCTAAATATTAACTGGATTAATATTATAATTGAAATTAAAATGTAATATGGTTCTATTTTCACATCATATGCTATGTGGAAAGACCCACTAGCATAAAACGTAAAATAAGAAGATAAAATCACATTTGTTTCATATTCTGGTAGGCCCACATCAATTTCGAGTATTAAATATAATGTCCAAAACTATTGTAAATACTAACAATTAAGTTATATAGTCTTATAGACATAAATGTGTAATTAATATAAAACATTATATCTAACTTTCGTTTCCTTCGAAAATCAAAATATTCGTCTGAAATTGTCGTCGTTATATGGTTATAAAGAATTATTCCTGCCTCTCATCACTCTAATCCGGGGATTTGATGATCTTAGACACAAATTTTCCTTTGATAATCATCCGGCTGATCTACTTCATCTTGTTTACATCAAGCCGTCGTTTTAAACCTACCTCAGTCACGGCTTCAGACCATGGTTTCGAGCCATGGCTCAGAAAAATGAAAAAGACCTCGTTTTACATATCTAAACACTGTTTAAAGCCATAGTCTTGACCTCGTTTTAGAAATCGACCCAAAGTGTTTGTTCATTTACAATTTTTGACTTACAGTTGAAGAAATTACACTATTAACAGAAATATAACTTAATATGTAACATAACAAGGAACTGAATTGTTACTAAACACGTTAAGTGTATATGAGAAACTAATTTTCATCTCTATTCTCATCTTTTTTCCTTTCTAGGAGAAAACTATAAACAACAAGCAAATAACGTTAACGATGAAAAGAAGTCTATTTACAATCCATGTATTCCTCACTTCAATGAAAGATACAAAATGAATATTAATACATGGGAAATGAAAGGACTTCTTTTCGGCGCTAGGGGAACTTCATTTAAGTTAACCAAAACCATGCTCCTTTCTCTAAAATTTTCTAATGAGGACGTTAACAAAATTTGTCTAATGATATTGAGAGATTTATTATCCATTTTACACAATCACTTGTATAACACTACGTAATAATATATTTTTCTTACTTCATTTCATTACTCTTCATTGTACTTTCATCTCATGTTTCTCCGAAATCAAATTGTACTTTATTTTTAAATTTATCATTGTTCCCTATCCTCTCCGTAAACCATATTGTACTTTATTTTCAAGTTAACATTTGCTTTGTATTCTGGATCCTAGTGGTCAGCCGTAGATGTCGGCCAGATGTCCAAAATTGTGGAATTAATAGTAGTAGCTTATGAAATATGTAGCCAGATATTTATTACAAAGAGATGTGGATAAATTTTATATTCTTTTTTAATTATTCGATTAGAAACTACTGCAACATCTGCATCACTTTAATATTAAATGAAAATCCTTACGTAAATAGTATGCGACCTTTGATGTCTGAACTTAATTCTTCCTGTCAATATCTAAGTCTCCCTTGTCCAGTTGAACTTCGTAAATCTGTACCTAGGAAATTAAGAGAGGAATTAAGAAATGCAGAATTCGAATCATGGAAAGTAATGCCTGGAAGAGGCAGAGGTGTAGAATTGTACAGCCAAGTACCTAAAGCCAACGCCTGGATTTTTAATAAGTCTGGACTATCTGCATCTGAATGGGTAACCTGCCTCAAAATGAATGCCAATTTAGCAGCAGTTAGAGGAGTACCTGGTCGCTCTTTGGACGGATCCCGGTGCAGACATGGCTGGCCGGAGACTGAAACCCTTGCCCACGTCCAAGGTCAGTGTAACAGAGGTTTACTCCTCCGAAATGCCAGATGCCATCATGTTCGATCCTTAATTGCAAATGCTTTAAGAAAAAAGTCTTGGATAGTAGAAAAGCAAGTTTTTTGCCTTGCTACTAATAGCTTCTCTAGACGTATTGACATCATAGCGTATTCCCAGGCTACCAAGAAAGGATATATAATTGATCCTACAATAAGGATTGAAACGGGAAATAGCCAGCCGGAGGATGTCAATAAAGAAAAGATCCACATTTATCCGCCAACAGTTGATTACTTCAAAGCAAAATACCAGCTAGAAGACATTGAGGTGATTGGTCTTCTTATTGGAGCTTGTGGTGTGATTCCCAAGTTCTTTGAAAGCTTCAGGAAGACTTTTGAACTACCACAGACACTTATTGCTGACATCATAACTTCAGTTTTGAAACGCTCTTGCCAAATTCTGAGTCATCATATTCACTCTATTTATTTATTTTTTTCTTCACTTTATAATTCATGTATGTTTATTTTAATTTTCTTCTACAAAATTTATGTAAATATTAATTATTGTAAAATTCATGTAGGAGAGTATACTGAGTCCTTCTGGGCTACCTCCAATGGGAGGCAGTTATTATCTTATCTTATCTAAGATAACATTTTGCTGGTGAAGGTAACATGGCGCATTTTGCTGATCTGAAACATGCTGTTGATTGTGGGGCTGGGAATGATTTTTGCATAATTTTTTGAACCCCTCCGGTTGTGTGGAACTGGATCTGGCGATTTCGATCGTCGAGCGGCTCGTAGAAGCTGATCAACCCGCCATGCAAGTGTTATATTATTCATGGACGAACCTCAGATCTGAAATAATGAAGTGTCAGAGAGTTTGCAACTTTCATATCGCTTCGTTTGGGGGGAGCGCAACATCGTCATCCACTGATGACGGAATCAGGCGGCTAGGCGTCGATTTTACATTCCGCACGCCATAACACGAACTGACAGCGACGTTAAACCTTTTTTTACCTTTTATTTGCTAATGACAAAAGCTAATTGAGGCTCAGTTTAGGTTGCCAGTTTTTGTTATCGTCATTGTTACGTCACTAATGGCTATAATTTGTGTTTTTCACGCTTTGAAAATTAAAGTGTAATAAATTCAGCTCAACTTGGAACACTTGAGTGGTGAAAATGCAGAACATTACAATCAAATTCCAGTTGAAGCAGTGTTGGTATATAAATTGATAAATATAAAAACATACAATTTTTCTACTTCATCTGTTTGCGTTTTTATACGGAGTACAGAAAAAATTGTGTGGTGCTACAAAAATAAATTTAAATACTTTAAGAAAATATACGCTGTGGACATTACTGATAATGAAATAAAAGCTTTTATCAAGTTTTCTCTTTGTCAAGTTCTCCCTTTGTGTACAGCTATTTCTGCAGTAAGCTATTATTAATTGAATTTCATCTCACTCAATATTAATGCCTTGAGTTACCGTTAATTCATCGAGAAGTCCGGTAAACAAAATAGTATAATAACTTTTATTTTTTAAGTTGAGATCATTGGATCATCATCATTATTATTATTATTATTATTATTATTATCATCATCATCATCATCATCATCATTTACTTACTTACAATGGATTTTAAAGAACCCGGAGGTTCATTGGCAGCCCACCATCGGTCCCTACTCTGAGCAAGATTAATCCAGCCAATACCATTATATCCAACCTTAATCAAATCCATTTTAATATTATACTCCCATCTACGTCTCGTACTCCCCAAAGGTTTTTTCACTCAGGTCTCCCAACTAACATTCCAAATGCATTTCTGGATTCACTCATACGTGCTAAATGCCCTGCCCATCTCAAACGTCTGAATTTAATGTTTCTAATTATGTAGGTGAAGAATATATAATTATAAAATGTAATGAAACTGTGATTTACTTGAAATAATTTTCTCAATTTTTTATTCGTATTTTCAAATAGCCTAACATCAGAAACATTTGCACAAATACAGTGTGTTTTGGAGAAGAAGTCGTATCGAAACTTGTTAGACAAATTCTGGGAATTGACGTTGCTTGTAAAGTTAATTATCAATTTTTCTCTTACCAATTGCAATGTTGTGGTCAACGTATTGGAAAGTTTCACAAATTTCAGCATAATTATCTAGCCTCTAATTACATAAAAATGTTACTCCCATCTTTAAAACAACACAGTTAAAATTGGAAAATTACGTTTGTGCGAGATCGTGCATATTTGCTTTGTTTCCGCACAAAACCAATCCGCGGAAAGTGTAAAATTCCACATTGAGTATTCCCAACCTAACACACATAACAATTTCCCTCTCTTACCGCTTAAGTGATATATTGATTTTACTGCTTTAGGCTTTTAACATATTGTTTTTAGAGACGTTCAATATAGTAATAATTATAAATTGGAAACTTACCACTGAAATTTCACCTAAATTGCACTGTTAATTATTGTTTTTAAATATTTGCAAAAATTAAATAAACTCTACAACTCCACTAAAGTTACTGCATTCGTGATGCAAGTAACATTAAGGAAGCCGTGAAAAAATCAACAAGATTCCAGATGCCGATGTTATTACTGCAATATGTTATATAAATAATATTGTTAAAATATTAAAATTGAAAATAAATCATTACATAACCTTACCGTTTGTTTTAAGTTCGCATTTATAGACTGGGGGGAAAAAACGCAGACGTATATCGCGGCCTGCTGGAGTATAGTAAACACAGAAAACATTTTAAAGCAACAATGTTGAAGTTAGATATTTTTGTTTTGCAAATTTGCCTTCATTGAACAGAAACCAACATGGAGATTTCATTGCAACTAATTAGAAATTCCTCTTTCAGGTATGTAATAAACGATCTTCTCACAAAATAATGTACGATACACGAGCGGTATGTTTTCTTTCAATTGTCGGAAATTAAAAAGGCTCAACTACGTTTCGCTTTTTCAGACTTTTCCTCGAACATGAAAACTTCAACATACCGCTCTCGTAACGCACATTACTATTAAACCAAACTTTTTTTGCAGTTAAAATTAACCATTTTGTTGAACTTCCAATTCGTAGGCGGTTTAAAAATAAGACTTATATTATTGAAATGCAGTTACGAACATATTTTATTGATGTTTTGAAGCTGCATTTTTCCGCTTTTGCAAAAAGCTCCACTTTTAGAGAATTATATTAATGAGATGGTGGATTAATGTAATTCTCGACAGTTCTGCAGGATGAAACTAGATTTGTGATCATGATGTTGGTTGTACTGTGCCTTTACTTACATCAATTTCCTTGCGAAAGCCGGCAAAATCGTCGCCAGATCCGAGGTCGCATCAGAACTCAGAGGTGTTGCAATTAGCCCGTCAAACAAACAAACTTTGTGAGGGCCTCAGGGACGAGTTGCGGTCGAGGGACGCCAACGGGTGTACAGTAACATCATGGTTCACTGTTAGGTGTGGCCAGTATTTTGTTACTCTGTCGATGCGTTTGACTAATAGATACTCAAAACTAACGAGGTTTCATTCCAGTACAATGTACGATGAGGTCAGGGAAACTGAACTATTAATAGGAAATTTGACTCTAATTTTCCTCAACAACTATTTTTAACAAAATAATCTGCCCTCAATGAGGGTGACCATAAAGATCCAGAATAAAATCACTACAGAATAATTTAGAAAGACAAAAAGATTAAATACAGGAATTGTTTAGTAAAACATCCAGAGAAATGCAAACCCAAAAGAATCGTCAATGGCCAAAATATAAATGGTAATGTAATATTTGGATTGAATCCTTAAGAATATCCAACAAATTTTTTTGAATTTCAAAAAATCGGAGACCGAGTGGTTTTAAAATATTCCATGTGAATTTAGAAAGTGTGCCACGTGCACCTAACAAAAGACCAGAAACACTCCACTGACTAGTGGGAAGGTTATATTTCTTACTTAGGTATGGGATGCAGGACTCATAAATGGATTTCTTCTCATCAACGTGTTGTGCCTGCAGGGCATCCCTCTCAAACCGGATTGTAGGATCAAGAATGATTCCCTTGGATTGAGTCCTGTGGATGGCTACAATATCTGCTCTTCTGTTCGAATCTAAGGATGAGACGCAGTGGATAGTTAATTTTGAGATTACTTGTGTTGTGCTTTATTTCTGGAGTTCTGTAATTTATTGAAATATTAAAAATCCATTTCAGCTCTTCAATTTAACTTTATAGTAGAAATAAAAATAATTATTTGCAGCTCAGAACAATTATAGCACTGAGTGAGGTACAAAGTTTGTCTTCGGATAAATGGCGCCTTGGTGAGTCGTGGAACCGACGGCGGCGTGTCTCTCTGCTTAAAGATGCAGCAGATTAATCCACGTGAATTGCAAACAGATGTCATCGATATGAGGAGGCTGCAGAGGAACATCAGACGGAAGCGGAGGGGCGTTCGTGTTCACGCGGACTCCGTCAGACTTGGATGCAGTGTCTGAATCGATAAGCTGGCACTAAACAGTGAATCACGTGCTTTATGAAGATACTAAGGTCTTGAAACTCATCACAATAAAGGAGATTGCGCAGTAAGTCTAAGGCTGCGGTGCTTGCCTACGAGCCCTCCTCCAAGGAAAAAAAAGTTGTGACTGAATGCAAATTCTGCCTACTATAGTCGGGTGTAAGTGAAAATGAAGTAAAAGAGACGCTCTTGATTACGGCCTAATATCTTAGTCTGAAATAGATATTACTTTGTATTTATTTTGACAATTAATTATGCAATGTAGATATTTAGCTCACAGTTCTAAGTCGGAGCATAGGTACTCGTCTAGAGGGGATTTCAATTCCTAAATAATACCTAAAAGGGATTGAAACATATTTATGTCCATTGTTCTTGCGACCATACTCGCTTGATCTAAATCTCTGTCATTACTTCTAATGAGGATCATTGAAGGATTCCGTGAACAGTATACTCTACTTACTAAAAGAGAATTGTACATTGTAATTTATATACAGGCTGAACTATAAGAAATATCATTAATTTCAAGGAGTTACTCTTTGAGATATTTCAAATAGAAAACTTTAATACAATTTTGCTCGTTTTTATTTCTTTTCGAGAAAAAACAATAATTTGTAGAAACATTTAGTAACGTAGTTTGGAAAATCTATTGAATTAATTCCCAATATGCTTAATAAATTAAAGAGTGCATTACGTTATTTGGTTTGGAAGTAAATTCCTAAAAGACAAAGTATATGATTATGTCTCGTGACCAGAATATTTTACGAAATGGAAGTATAAAAATTGGAAATTTATCCTTTGAAGAGGTGGAAAAATTGAAATACCTGGTAGCGGCAGTAACAAATATAAATGATACTCGGGAGAAAATTTAACACAGAACAAATATGGGAAATGCTTTTTCTTATTCGGTTGAGAAGCTTTTATCATCCAGTCTGCTGTAAAAAAATCTGAAAGGATTTATAAAACAGTTATATTACCGGTTGTTCTTAATGTTTGTGAACCTTGGACTCTCACTTTGAGAGAAGAACATAGATTAAGGGTATTTGAGAATAAGGTTCTTAGGAAAATATTTGGGGCTAAGAGGGATGAAGTTACAGGAGAATGGAGAAAGTTACACAACACAGAACTGCACGCATTGTATTCTTCACGTGACATAATTAGGAACATTAAATCCAGACGTTTGAGATGGGCAGGGCATGTAGCACGTATGGGCGAATCCAGAAATGCATACAGAGTGTTAGTTGGGAGGCCAGAGGGAAAAGACCTTTGGGGAGACCGAGACGTAGATGGGAAGATAATATTAAAATGGATTTGAGGGAGGTGGGATATGATGATAGAGACTGGATTAATCTTGTTCAGGATAGGGACTAATGGTGGCTTATGTGAGGGCGGCAATGAACCTCCGGGTTCCTTAAAAGTCGGTAAGTAAGTAAATATTACATTATTGTGATAAATTGTGTAAAGAATTTTTGTTTTGTCCTTTAAATATCCACAAATTTGATCAGAATAAATATAATTTTCGTTCTGGAAAGTAATTTTAAAACGTAATGGACTCTGGCAACGCTGTAAAAGTTATTGCCTGGAAAGAGGCAAATACACTACATAGCCCTAGGTACCCTGAACATCTCACGTGTGATTGTGACAGGAGTGAAGGGACATTAATGTAAACAAAAAACAAACACTTGCATTTAAGGACAGTTTGGAGAATTTAAATTTTGTACGTATGTAGTCTAAGTTTACCGGTTCCTGCTTTAATGTAATTAATTATAATTTCAAATTGGCTGAAGTAAACTTTTGTAGTACGACAAATGGAGTTTGTTTAAATCGTTAAGTTGATTTGTGTAACGTAAAATAAGCTTCCTTAGTGCCTAAGTTTACCGAATATTTAATTAAAATTAAATCTTCGATTTGAGAAGCAATATTTTAAATTTAATTCGTTTATCATATGTTATTTTCTATTTTACTCTGTGGAATTTTAAATCTTTTATTTTTTTATAACCTGAAATAAGCATAATTATTTTTACGTTCTGTACAACATTCAATCAAATGGGAGGGTAGTTCGTATAGTTTTCTTTTAAATTTAGTTAGGAATAAGCGTATCTTATTGTCTACGTTTTCTGAACCTCTACTGTAGTTACTTTTAAGTTGTGGACTTCAAATTTTCCAAATTATTTTGTTTAACATGAAATGAGCGTTGTTCAATCTCCGTTCTCTAACACAGTCTAAACACAAATAGGGAACGGTATATCTTCTGTATATTTTCTTGTGATTATAAAAACAATGCACATGGCAATGACCTCCCACTCCCCTATTCAAAACAAGCCAGGTGAAGGGGTTAATCAGAACAACGCAACGTAAGAATCTCCTGTATAGTTCCTATTGATTACAGCGTTGCACGATCTCACAGTTTGTGTGTTTTGAAATGTACATTTCTGTGGAAAACTATTGAAACCACAAAAAAAAAAACTGTATTTGACTCTTTTGTTGCTCTTTACTAAGAGAATCATTCACTGGAATAAATTATATTTTTTACCGTTCAGCCTGGAAAGTTTTCTTTTCTCAATCGTACTATCATTGACTGGAATTCTTTACCTGCAGACTTACTAAAGGCTTTAACAACAATCAAAAACGTATTTAAAAATAGGCTTAAGGACTTTAATAGTCGGTAATTATACACAGTATGTAAAGGATGTAAATGATATTTTGTTATTGAAGGTTGTATCAGTGAAGAATTATGTTGTGTCAGTGAAGTGTGTTGTGTAAGTGAAACGTGTTCCTGTCAGTGAAACTTTATAGTTTATAGTGGCAGTGCAAAGTATTTGAACAGTGAAATGTTTTTGAAGTGTTAGTGAAATCAGGATAGAATCAGTGAAATGTGTCGTAGTTCCAGTGCAGTGAGTGAGTTGACAGTGAAATGAGTGTAATGTGGAAAGGTACTTGTGCAAATATGAACATATCATACTCGTGGGTTTTAGTTCGAACTTAGATTTAAGATACAAATTAGATTTATTTTAAATGTTATTTTAAGTGATCGTGCTTCATTTAATTTAGGATGCTCCCTGTTATTATTATTATTATTATTATTATTATTATTATTATTATTATTATTATTATTATTATTATAAATTATTGTTAGTATTAATTATTTGTATTAATTATTGGTATTATTATTAACTGTACTTTTAATTAATAATTTGATTATTGTCATTATTGAGTGTAATTAGTTACCACTGCCACCGGGTATATGCCCATTGCAGTGTGAATAGATACATACATATATACACATACATATGTAGCAGTTGTCTGAATCACAAAACAAGATCTTGTTGAAGTTATTGAGAACTTCAGAAATAGTTTGCATGTGATCTTGGATGTCGGTGAAACACATATTAAAACTTTTTTCTCATTATCATTATTTTTACAAAAGTATTGATCATATGCACACAAAAAATGCCATACTTACGTAGTTTTGAAATAAAATGAAATGTAAACGAGAGTGCCTTTTCTTGAAGATCCTGTATATGAAATTGAATATAATTTGTCATTCTCTATAGTATATTCGTATCATATAGATTTTATTGCAGTTTTAATCATTTAAATGTGCAACTCGGCTTGTATGTCTCCATTTTGCTGACAGCCAAATAATGTGTTCAGAGAAAGATCGAATTAATTTCGTTATCCTATATTTTATTGTAAATATTTGTAATACAGCTTTCAAATACACTAAATATAATTCAGCATAGAACTAGTCATAAACCTACAATTTTATTACCATATATCTGTGTACTTTTTCTGTAACTATCGTTTAATTCTATCTGTTAATTGTATTTAATAAAATTAATACCATTATCACAAATCATTACTTATGAGACAATAAAACGATTGCAACTGAAATGGTCGATGGTATGTAAATTCAATCCTGGCCATAAACGATTGATTTTAACAGATAAATTTACTATAATTAAAAACATTTCATTTTCTCCTTTAAGGGGCGAAATCATGAAAGAATTTAACTGTTAGGAACAGACTTCATCACGATATGTTTTATAAAAGATCTTTGACTGAAAATAACGAGAACTCCAATCTAACAAATGATTTGAAAACTAATTGTAACGATATTCACCAACGTCTACGTATGAAATACATAAAATGAAAATAAATTTAGAAATTCAAGATATATTCAGAAGACTCCTTGAATTAGTTGCCAAATGCTCGGTATTTCCAAGATAAATGGAATTGAATTAGGCCTATGCTCTGTTTTCTTTCTAAAAATATGTATCTCGATTACAATGTTTCTTTACATGCCTCTCGTTTTTACTTCTAAATAGAGACGTTATAACTTTGTGAAATAATTTCTGTTGTTAAGATTCCAATTAATTCAGTATAGCCTATTGAGTATTGATATGTTATTACTGTAACGGCAATAATAGAACTCTGATGGACATAGGCCCAGTTATATGAACACGGAATAAAGTCCTATTAAAATTAATTCCATGGTTAGACGAGAAATGTGTTGCACGAATGTGGGATACTGCATTATTCGAAGGATATCTTTAGAATAAGCTATTTCTTGGTTTCAGTCGCTGATAAGTATTATCTAGAGAATAAATTATAAAAGACAGCAGTACTAGATATGAATCTGTCTGGTAGTGATTGTGATAAATAACATATTTTTTGAGGATTCTGAAAAAAAAAAAGAAAAAAATAAGGAACGAACCTCAGTGTGACGATGATGAATTTATTGCAATATTCAGACTGAAAAAGAACATCGTTTGAAGGACGCTGGAATTAAACAATGGTGATTTGGAACATTTGTCAGAGAGTAAAAATAGTTCACATTATCGTCATTGCATGGAAATTTAAGCACTTCACTAATCTCTTCCTTAGTTATTTTTCCAGAGTTTCACAGAAGATGCTTCTATTTTCTATTAAAACTTTCTTTGCCATTGCTATCTTCCTCTAAATTAAGCACATCATATCAATATATACAGGGGCATTTCGCTTTTTTGGTAGAAAATATATTGCAATCCTTTCTTTCACAACATACACTTACATAACACTTCGAATTGCACAATTTATTGAGCAGTTTTTTCCTATGCACCGGTATTGTGTGTCTACATCTGTTTATTCGTGTACCTGTGTAAGTCAGTGAAAACTCCCCTCCCGATGGGAGGGGTGGCCTACATCTCAAACCGTTGGCCAGACGGGAAGGGTGGCGTACACCTCAGACCGTTTTAGGGGGGGAATGGTAAACGGACTTAGAAGGATGTCGAGACTGGTCGTTAGGGTGTTGGGAATTAGGTCGGTTCGGCGTGGGTACGGTCGTTGAACTACAATTCATCCCAGGGGCGCACAATAGACATCAGATAGCGGTGCATAGGGATATTCTCCTTCCGGCCTCATAGAGAGAGAAAAAAAAGTCGGTGAACACAGAAATACCATTTGGATTTAATAACAACAATAACGAGGGATATATTTAAAGGCAGCTTATATGCAATAAATTATAAATTTTACTAGGGATAGAAAAAACTAAAAAAAAAAAAAAAAATCAGAGGCCAGCCCTTATATTTTCAGAAGCCACCATATTTCGTCCAGACATGTAATGAAAAAACCATTCCAGCTATGATAAACATAGAGTTACTAAAATATACGAAATACGAAAAGCCTGAAATCCCATAAGGGCAAGGGCCTCCTACAGGAGTGTAGGGTGAGCTGAAGGTCTACTACACTTGAGGAGCCAGTTCAAGAGAGCTTACACTATACTTACAAACTAAACACATAAACAAATTATGCCAACTAAACACGAAAAACTATACAGACTAAATTATGCAAACTAAACATCCACAAAAAAAACTATGCAAACTAAACACATAAATTATAATCTGAACACACAACTATCCACACTAAACGCACTATAAAAAAGAAAAAAAATACACAAACTGAACATATACATAGTCTTAACTCACACACAAACTAAATACACAAAACCTATACAAATTGCACACATAAATTGTACAGCCTAAACACACAAACTATCTAGACTAAACGCATAAAAACGATACAGTTGAACACAAAAATTATACTAACTGAATACATGAACTATACAAACTATACACGGAATCAAACTATCCAGACTAAAACACACAAAACCATACAATTGAACACAACAATTATACTAACTAAATACATGAACTATACCAACTATACACGGAATCAAACTATCTAAACTAAAACACACAAAACCATACAATTGAACACAAAATTTATACTAACTAAATACAGGATATTATACAATACTAAATGTCTATGCAATGCAAACACACCCTCTCAGAAACGCTCTGAATCTGTGTAGGACAATATCTTGAGATGCGTAACTAATGTAACGATATTAATAGAAAGCACATTCGAATTTCTGTCTATAACCGCATTTGTTAAAGTTATGTATTAGTCGTAGTGACATATGTAAAAAAAAAAATCGAAGTCTTAAAATATTCTAAACTCAATAAACAATAATTCAGGCTCCACATACAATTTTTAGTTGCCTGGCTACCTGGCGACACCGAAATTTGTACATCCCTGTTTTTTGCAGTACTTAAAACGCATGTAGGTACTTTAGATCTAATTAAAGTTTGGAATTAACTAATGAAAATATATCAATTTCAGCACAACCTTAAAATAAAATACAAACGCGCTACTGTTTGAGCTACGCCGGTAACCGAAATTTTTTATAATTACATTATGCTGTCTCTTCAACTGCTTTATTTCCTATTAAAAGTCAGAAAGTTTTAAACTGGAAGCTTGTTCTTTGTTCTATTTTTCGATATGACCATTCTTTAGGTGCAAAGTGTGGACTCTATCCATGCGAAAGGAATTTAACAATGTGGATCCATTTTTAATCTTGTAGAGATAGTTGCTTTTGCTGGACACAAGGAAGTGCCACTATCGACCCTTGTTACCACGGAACCGACATCCGTCGCTGCAGCGCTAACTTTCGTCGAATTTGCATCTGCAAACGACTGATAAGTCGAGAACAGCTGAGCATCACACTCCGTTGCTAGGTAATGGAATTAATGCTCATCCGTTTTAAATGCTTCGTGGAATACGTCTTTCAGTTCTATTGTCTTTGTGAGGCAGTATTGATAAGTTCTTAGCCTGGAAAAAGTAATTTTATAGACATCATGGTTCCGATAAGCCAGATACTAAACTTATGTAAATAAAATTTCCGTCTATGGCTTATCTATTTTAAAGTATTTTATTTTAACTTATTTATATTGACAAACTTTTCGCTCTACTTAGAGCGTCTTCAGATATTAAAGTTTGAACATGAAACAGGTTAAGTCCACACCTGTGGAGTAACGTTAGCGCGTTTGGCAGCGAAACAAGATGGCCCGAGTTCGATTCCCGGTCGGGGAAAGTTACCTGGTTGAGGTTTTTTCCGGGGTTCTTCCTGAACCCAATATGAGCAAATGTTGGCTAACTTTCGGTGATGGACCCCGGACTCATTTCACCGGCATTATCACCTTCATCTCATTCAGACGCTAAATAACCTACTAAAAAAAAAGAAACAGGTTAGCAATTTAAAAACACAAACAATACGAACGTAAATATACTTTAGGCATAATTCATAATTATGACATATTGCCCATATTTGGAAGAAGAAACCAAGATTACAATATGTAATGTCAAAAAATATTAATCTAAAAATATACAAGTTAAATTATTTGATTACGAATATGCATTCATTTAAAACTAAGACTTATTTCAGTGGAATTACGATTAATGCAAGCACATATACATTGATTTTGTCGAGTTGGAGACTTGTATGCGTTAAGAATAAATTCTAAAATATTGAATAATTTTAAAAGATTTTACGAAGTAAATATAATATTATTGTGAATATTGTGGAACATGTAAAATGTAATATAATGCCACATTCTAGTATATACAGTCACGAAGCTTGATCTGATGAGGGTACTAGGAACAATAGACTGTGCCGGTACTATTTCGCATTGTCTTTGATCAGGCGATAATAGCGTTCCTAGTGGTTAGCAACTATCTATGGATGCACATTTTCTACGTATTGAGCTTCGTGACTGTATATACTAGACTGTGATAATACTCATAGTTGTGTCGAGTATTCTCATTTAGAAAACGTCTTGCTAATTGGTTTCATTCTGCGATATAAGTTAAATAATTTAATGTTGTTTGTTTGTTTGTTTGTTTACGGGCTTCTCCACTTCTTTAGCGGTTGCCCTTTATTCCCTTCCTCCAAAATTGCCGGTCTTCTCAATCACCTTCTTGCAGTTGACAATCTCTCATCATTTTTATTATTCCTTTTCTCCAAAGTGTTGTACGACATCCACGTTTTCTCCACCCATTTGGTGACCATTTCAAAATCTTCCTTGGGCATCTTTTTTAGATATACGCCGCACATGTCCATACTATTGCAATGCTCTTTCCTGTATCCTATGAATAAAATTTTCGTCTGCATTCATTTCTTCCCTAATCACCTTCTCCGAAATCTGGATATCTTCGCACTACGTCTTAAGCCATCCATTTGAACAGCCAGGATTTTACTTTTTTATCTTTCTGTTAACACCCAATCTTCTGAACCATATGTTAATATAGATTCTACAATTGCATGTCTCTTTCGTTATTGCTTTGCTCCACAGAATCCATTAAGTGCCTTAATAGCTTTCCTGGCCTGTGATATCCGATAAATGAAGGGTTCAAAACCATAGTGGGCCAAGCGCCATTTACTAAAACCGTAGAAAACAAGGGTTAAATTAAGTTATTACCATAATTCACTGGAAACATATAGCAAGTAATATTAAGTATAGCCTAGACATTAAAATAAATAAAATGTCAATCTTCATTAAACTATGGTATTCGCTTAACTTTAACCCTTGCTTTCCCCGTTTTTAATAAATAAATAGCGCTTGGCCCATTATAGCTCTGAACTCTTCAGATAATCAATATCCTTTTTACAAGTTCTAGTTTCATCTATTATACATCCCAGATATTTATAGGACTGCATTGCTTTAATTATTCCCTGATCAAGTATTATGTCTCTTTCCTTTCCACCAACGACAAGATATTCAGTTTTTCTCAGATTGATGCTCAAACCTCCATTTCCGTATATTTCCAGAAGTTTTCTAAACATATATTTAACATCATGCCTACACTATGCAATTAAGATCTGATCATCCGCGAATATTAAAAAGTGCATTATTCCTTCAGTAATGTCCACTCCCATACCATGACAAGAACTATTCCATTTTTCTACAACATTTTGGATATATGTTTTAAAAAGTGTGGAGGACATACTACAGCCCTGCCTTAGGCCTTTCGATGTTCTAAAACTTTCTGAAAGTTTACTTCCAACTTTCACTCTTCCTTGACATTCAACATACATTCTCTGGATAATAGATATTAAGGAATCTTCGACTCCTATATACTTGAGAGCCTTCTACAATTTACCGATTGGTATTGAAACGTAGGCTTTCTTCAAGTCCACAAACATTAAATGCACTTCTTGATTTTTTAATAAGAAGCTAAAAGTAATATTGGAGAAACAATTTGTAATTATATAATTTAAAGTCTATAATTTTTTGTACTTACGAGGAAGCGATGTTTCTTGATTGGTTACGGGTCAGGTGTATCAAGACGACTGTACTCAGAATTTTGTTACAAAATAGTATTGGAAAAAAATAGTTAATGTATTTCAAACTTAATGTCTATTATTTCTTCATAATGCATTTTAACTTACAAGCTTAGCACAAAGTTCACTAAGCAATTTCCGTGAGTTTAAAAATTATTTGCCTTCTCTATTTCCAAATCACTCTTCTATTCTAGGCCACGTAACACAGCTTCGATATACAGGATGATTCAAAGGTCCGACGACATCGACAAATTCCGTTCTTATTGCTGATAACGAAAGAGGGGAAAGTTGTTGGAAATAGTTTTGAATCTAATACAGACTTTTTGAATTTTCAACGTCGAATAAACCGTTGATGCTGTACACTAGTACGACACACAAGCCAGTCTGCTGTCAAATTAGTGGCTTTCCGTAGATTAGATCTAAGATGGTTATGGGAGGAAATTGATGTAATGAATTGAAATGTAATTTGTAAAATCGTAAAAGAGAGGTGTAATGAAACTGCGAGACAGGAATTATATCAAAATCTCAACGAATTAAGAACATTAAGTAACTTTAAGGACATTAAAACGTCATGGGAACAAGAAGAATATGCCATAATAAATAATAGGAAAGTGAGGATGGGCTTAGCTTGGTGGAGACTAGGAATATGAAAATTGAAAAACAGGAGGGGTACCGTAGAGAAGGGTATTTGCCCCCATTGCGGCATGGACGAAGACGCATTCCATATATTATTAGAATGTAAAGAAACAGACAATACAAGTAAAAAATGGATAAATAATAAATTTTTGAATATGAATAGGTATGTAGCATATAAGGAAATATGTAATATGACACTTATAGGAGAGTTAAATAAATTGGGCGAATTTTTAATGATAGTGAAGATGAAATGGGAAGAGAAAGTTAAAAGTAATGGTGTATTAAATTGATTTTGTAGTGTGCATGTGTGTGTGTTTCTTTTGTTTTGTTTTGTTTGTTTTTTGTTTTGTTTTTACTTGGGAGACTTGGCTTAGGTGATCAAAATTGTAAAGTAAGGCAGATCTGGGATAGTATAGAATTGTAACAGGTCTGTCTTATAGATATATGATAGATGAATAAATATATCATATCATATATCATACCATACATCATATCATATCATATATCATATAATATCATATATCATATCACATCATATCATATCCCATATATCATATCATATATCATAGCATATCATATATCATATCATACCATATCATATCATATCATATATCATACATCATATCATATATATCATATAATACCATATATCATATCATATCGTATCATATCATATCATATCATATCATATCATATCATATCATATATCATATCATATCATACCATATAATATCATATATCATATCATATCATACCATATAATATCATATATCATATCATACCATACCATACCATGTCATATCATGTCATATTATGTCATATCATATCATATATCATATCATACCATACCATATCATATCATATCATACCATATCATATCATACCATATCATATCATATATCATATTATATCATATCATACCATATATCATATCATATCATATATCATATCATATATCATATCATATCATATCATATCATATCATATCATATCATATCATATCATATATCATATCATATATCATATATCATATATCATATCATATCATATCATATCATATCATATCATATCATATCATATCATATCATATCATATCATATCATATCATATCATATCATATCATATCATATCAAATCATATCATATCATATCGCTACTTCTACCGGATTTTAGTACGTATTATTTTACGGAAAAAAATAGTTGACATGCAGAGTTTAACAGTTCGTGTATTTAAATTCTCACAGCAAAGGAACATTTCTTTACATTGATAGCATAAGAAATCAGGGGAATTTCATTGTTGCTTGACAGTTTTCCCTGAACTTGTATTCGCAAAACTGCTAATAAAATTGTCGTCATCATTTCGTAATTTACCGGGTACACTGTGTATCTAAAATCCAGTAGAACTGGCGGAAAAGCTACTAATTTGGCAGCATTGGGACTGACGGTTATGCCGTACTAGGGTAAAGCCTCAACGGTGAAAATTCAAGCACACTAGATTGAAAACTACATTATTTCCCCCTCTTTCGTTTTTCGCTATCTGCACCAATAACGGAGTTTGTCTATGTCACCCTGTATGAAAATTCCTTTCCTTTTAATGATCTATGATTTTAGTTACGGAAGTACGTGGTAATCTCAAATGGCAATGTGTGATGAATATTGGAGATGATCAATGAATTTAGAGCCATTTTCGTCCACTTTGGAACGCTGGCAGGGACTTATTAGAGGCTGCATTGCCTTGGAAGAACAGCATAATTTCGAAAAATTTTCGTTGAGAGTGAGAAAGGCATTAAATGGGATTTAAATAATATCCTTCTACTATGAGGACTGATGTTGGAATTTACAGTAGAAATACAGGAACGACTACAAAATACAATAAATTACTTTTGAATTACATTTCATTTATTCCTTTTTCCAATACAACAACAGCCATTGCTGAGAACATCTGAGCGTCGCAGTACATTGTTCAAAACGGGATTAGCTCGTCTTTTGTTTCGTAATTCTCTTAGCGAAGGGCACTCGCCTGTTGCTCGGGAGACTTGAGTTTAGTTCGCCGATCAACCACTGAGGCGCGGACTCTGTCGTCCGGAAGTCGCTCGCATTTTATGCCCTGAAATTTCGACACAATATCATTCCCAGGACCTGACAGGTGATAAATATCTCTTTCTCCCTTCCTATCCTTCTCTTCTTTCATCGTAGACACGAAATCGATAGACAGACCATATTACAAGCAATGTAGTTTCGCCTTTAAAGAACAGTCTCGAAGAAACGCACCAGGATACCATGAAGAATTGAGAACAAAATCCTGTTTTCATTTAGTGCTCTAGAAAGTACCGGGTCATCATTTTGCTTTTACTAACATTTCTAATATCAACCTTTGGACTAACTTTTGAGAACCGCAAACACTATGTTACCCCCTTCCATGACCAGAATTTGTTGATACTAGTGTAAAATACAGGGACATCATTTTATTTTTACTAACATTTTTTATATTAACTTGCCTATACCTCTGGATCAACGCCTTTTGGTACCCCCTTCCACGACTGGAGTTCGATGATGCTGGCGTAATATACAAACAAATCACTTTACTAGGTATAGGAGGGAAGAAAAATAGTTCATCCATTTACGTAAACTAGGAAATATAGCGCTTTTGAGTTTGATCAATTTCATTAGGTTTTTGTTTAACCAAAATACAGTACAATATTAACAATAAGTGTTTTTACACACGAACTTAGCTACCCATTCAGACGTATTCATTATGTAGTGTATATTATACTGTCTACAGCACAGGGCAATGCAGCTAGTCTTTTCAGAGCAATGCAGATGGTCTGCAAGTATTCGAGCACCATACCAGACTCACAGCATTGTTTAAGGCACAAATGGGACACAGAGCATGGACCGATATCAATGCTAGATTAGCAACACCATCATACTAAGGAAGGGCTGATCATATTAGGAAGTTTAAATGTAGAAAACAAAGAACGGACGTGGAAAAATTTTCCTTTGTTAACCGCACAATAGTAGACTGGAACAGCTTACCTGCGGCAATCTTTCAGGGTGGTCTTCTTAAAATCAATACATTTAAGGAAAGGTTGAGAAGATTAGACTGAAAATGTAATTGGAGGTACAGTATAATTATTTCAGTTGTGTCATGTAACTAATTGAGTTTATATATAATTAAATTAGTTGATATGTAATTATTTAAGATGATAAGTAATTTAGTTGATATGTAAATAAATTAGGGTTATATGTAATTAATTAAGATGATATGTAATTAAGTTGGTGTGTAATTAATTAAGGTCATATGTAATTATTTAAATTGGTAATAGTTGGGTGAAATAGAAGTACATTTAAGTTAGATTTACTTCTGCATATCGTAGGCGTTATTATAGAATAGTTTTTATTTATAGTCCTAGGTTTATTGCATCTAATATTTATAGATTTACGTTTATTTTATTTTATTTCTGTAATTGTAATTATTGTATATTATATATCACTGCCACCGGGTGTATACCTAATTGTAGTGTTAATAAATACATACATAAATACATTAGCGTAGAATATAGAGACTGAAGTTAAATTGAAAAATAATCATAATATGGATATTTAAACACATTTTTTTTTTAAATGGTGGCCGTTCATTTCGATACGGACTTAAGTTCTAATGTGCATATTATCGCACTATAGACTATTGTACGTAATTCCAATTACCAATTTCGTCCTTTGTACCAGTAACTCATGTTGAAATAATTCTGTACCTACTCTATACAAGAGTACCTTACGTACTGTAAATTCAATCTTCACTTCTGCTCGATCCGAAAAGATAAAATTACTCAGACATACTATCTACTGTCCGTCCAAGTGGTTATGTCGTAGAAAGGGAGAAAATCACGTGACATTTAATTACTTAACGAGGCCCTTTTATTTCAGTTATTTTAAACAGTTGTATAATATTACGTAGACGTCCAATTCCTAACAGAAATTAATGTTCTCAGAAAAGAGCTAAAACACCCAGCCACTAGCTGGCGAATAAAAGCTGGTGGGGGAAACCGGGATACGACGTAGGCAAATGGATGACAGTACCCGAAAATGATTCAATATTGAAAGCTCTTTCGTGACTGGAAAACGCGAACATATTTTTGGAACGTACTGTTTACTATGACCGTAAGGCAACTATGACTGTATATGCGGTCTTGGATCTGTGTGGAGAACGGTTGAACTTCATTAGTAGAAGGGGTGAGAGTGAAGTGGCCAGGTACAATAAAAATTGAAGTAAAAATAAAATGATGTCCCTGTACAAACAAATCACTTTGCTAGGTTTAGGAAGGAACAAAAGAAGTACATCCATTTACGTAAACTAGGAACTATTACGATTTTCAGTTTGATAATTTTCGTTAGGATTTTATTTACTCAAAATACAGTGCAGTATTAACAATAAGTGATTTTACTCATTAACTGAACTATCCTGGCGGACGTATCCATTATGCAATGTATAATATACTGTCTACAGCACATTAGCATACAATATGGAGAGTGTATTTAAATTGAAAAATAATCAAAATATGGATATTTAAACAAATTGTTGAAAATTATGGCCGTTAATTTCTATGCGGTCTTCAGTTCGTTAGTGTGCATATTATCGAAAACGTTTCGAAGCATATCTTTTTGAAATTCAATGGTTTGTTTCTGGAATGTAATTCTTTAATTCTTCTATTGTTGTAGGATGTTTAACAAACACAACTGTTTTAGAGTAACCCCAAAAGAAATAATGCAAAGCATCAGTCGACATGGGAGGGAGCATAATCCTGTGCCTCTTGAAATAATAATTCTATACATACTCTATAACAGAGTACCTTACTTACGTATTGCATTCACTTCACTTCTACCCGATTCGCACAGATAAATTTGCTCAGATTGCTGTCTACTGTCCGTCCAAGTAGTTATGTCGCAGGGTCGTAGAAAGGGGGAAATCACGTTAACAGTTACTTAACTAGGCCCTTTTATTTAAATTATTTTAAACACTGGTGCCCTGCCACTAGCCTTTACAAAGAGTCCAATAGAAACTGATGTTGGAAACAAGGACGCGACGTAACCAAACGGATACAGTACTTGTGAGAAAATTTGATGCATTATTGAATACGCTTTATACACTGGAAAATACGACCATATTTCTGGAACGTACTATACTCACTCACTCAATACTGTATACTGTGATCGTAAGACGACTTTGACTGCATATGAGGCCTTGGATGGAAGTTCACTGGTAGAAGAGGTGTAAATGAAGTACATTTAAAAAATCTGGTACAATAAAAATTGAAGTAAAAATAAAATCATGTCCCTGCATGTAATTTAATGAAGTACGGTATTGATCTTAAAATAACTATGTTTCTAGACAGTTTCGGAAAGTTTCCTGCAACAAACTTGAAGAAAAAGAGATTCCCGTGTGAAACTAAGAGAATTTTCTGAACGAGGCTCTTTTATTTTAAACCGTTGTATAATATTACGTAGACGTCCAATTCCTGAAAGCAAATGTTTTCAGAAAAAAGCTAAGACAACTCAGCCGCTAGCATTTACAGAGGGTCCAGTAGAAACGGATGTTGGAAACAGGGAAGCGACGTAACGAAACGAATACAGTACCTGTGCAAAAATTTAATTCAATATTGAATGCACTTTATTCACTGGAAAATACGACCATATTTCTGGAACGTACTATACTTACTCACTCAATACTGTATACTGTGATCGTAAGACGACTTTGACTGCATGTGCGGCCTTGGGTGGAAGTGCACTAGTAGAAGGGGTGGAAGTGAAGTCCATTACAAAACTCAGGTACGAGTGAGAGCGCTGACTTCTCCTCTAGAAGACTTTAAAACACGTTCAGGTCACCTCAAATATTATTTTCAAGGGACTCAATGAAAGAAATCCTGAGTAATTGTGATCGTGAGATTACCATACCCTTGTCAAGACATTGCGATGAAAACTAGATTCACTGCTGTGTGACACAAAAACGACTTGCCAAAAGGGGCAAGTAATGTTATTTTTAAATGACAAATGCAGTATACTGTATGACATTGCAAAATACAGTAAGGACCACTACAAAGACAACAGCTACAACGATATTGACCACGACAAGGATAACGAAAACGACTACGATAAGAATAAAGACATGGACCACGATAAGCACCACATGGATCACTGTAAGGACCATGGCATGACTCACGATAAGGACCACGACCACGACGACGAAGATGAGGGTCGTGACAAAGGCAATAAAGACGACGATAAGGAATATGATAATGGCAAAACAAACCATGTTAAAAACGGTAATAAAGACAAAAATGGACCACGACAAAGACAACAAGGACCACGGTAAGGACCACAAGATGAACGACAAGGACCTCGATAAGAACAATGACAAAGACAAGAATCACTATAATAACTTTATTTATTGTTACTTTATTTATTTATTTATTTATTTATTTATTTATTTATTTATTTATTTATTTATTCCATCAATCATTGTTCATGTCATGGCGGATTAGATGTATTCCAGTTCTTAATCCGCCATCACTCTCTATACAAATATAACAAAAAATTAATACATTTGAACTTATAAGTATCCTCTGTTTACAATAATAATGATAAAAGTAATAATAATAATCAACTAATAAGTATACCTCTTTTATTTAAAACTCCTATTCTCTTAAGAATTATTCTATTACTTCATTGACTACTCTTTGTAGTTTCTTATCGTGTAACTACTCAAAATTTATAATTCCATCTCCGTTAGAGCTTTGACTTTCTCTTCCCATCTAATTTTAACTCTAAACAGAAATTTTCCTAATTTATGCAGATTTCTGGTGTTTAGGTGACCATTCATTTTTTATAAGCTACTATAGCGTTTATTTGTAGAAATTTTTTATCCACCTAACTGTTTCTCAAATCATTTGTTGCCAGACACTTTAATGCAATGTGCATTGCGTCTTCAGCTAGTCCACACAAAGGACATTTATCCTTCTCTAAGTTCCCTCTCCTATTCTTGAGTCTCCAGATACCTAATCTCCACCATGCCATTCCTGTTCTCTCTTCCCTTGAATTGAGTCTAACATATTCTTCCTGTTCCAAAAACTGCTTCACCTCCCTATAGTATACTATAATAACTATGACAAGGACATCGTCCAGGACAGTGACCACAAGGAGGAATATGTCAAAAGGCAATAAGGACCACAACAAAGACAATGACAACGATAAGGACCATGACAAAGAAACATCAACGAAGACAAAGACAACAAGGACCAGGATTAGGACCATGACAAGATAACGAAAAGGACCACAAGCAGAACGATAAGGATCACGATAATGACCACGATAAAGATCATGAAAAGGACCGCGATCAGGATCATGTCAAGGAAATAGAATAGTAATCATGTCAAGGACCTCGACATGGACCATGGTGCTATGGTTTGACATAGGAATATTATCAAAATGTTACAGTTTTATAGATTTGTCCACCTTATTACATGGCAATTAATTCTGAATGAATACAAGAAGCCTTTTAAAAGTAATAATTAAATCTACTAAAGTACTAGTTGAAAGTTCTATTAAATATTGCAGAAGTGGAGATATATAACAAGATGCTGTTCTCAATCGTTCAAGTGTAGCATCTACGGCGACTATATCAGTGGACTCGGGTTTGGTTTCCGGCATGGAAGAGCCCATTTTCCTTTATTTCTTCAGTGTTGTGTTCAGTTCAGAAAAATTAACCTGCTAAAATGTATTTATCGTATTTTAAACATGCATCTGCGATCAAATGAGATTTAATTCACGAACTTTGGGTTTAGTATCAAGCATAACTTTTCCTTTTACCTTTACGTACACGAAAATAAAATATGAAATATCCTTCCCCTTGCATGTAAACAAGAGCGCTCTCCCCTGTCATTACAGATCGCAGTTATCAGTTCGGTTCTATGACTAACGAACATGCGGCCAGAATTTGATATCTGTTATTTATGTTCACTTCCTGCGGACGCTCTGCCGTTATTCAGCCCCGACGCGCCTTCCCGATAAACATCCCCTATGATGAATCGCCCATTTTTACATGCGCGGCCAGAAACTCAACTCAAAGTCGTCCAGAACCGGCTCTGAGAAATGGCAACATGATGTATAGTAAGAAATTTATAGTGAAGGACTTGGAGAACAAACTATTGCCAGTTATACAAACAAGATACAGAGCCGCTAACAAAAAAATCTATCGATAATGGAAGCTAAAATTTAGTAGCGTTTATAAAGTAGCAAGTAGGGAAATGGAAACGAAACTCCGACAGTGATACAAGAAGATAAAATAAGTAGCAGACTTGAGTTATATGAGAGCAGTTTGGAAAATAACAAGCAACTTGGAGCTAATAAGGAATGTACATACTAATGCAACTGAACATACTTTGCTTCCATATAGCTAACGCGTCCCGCTCAAGCGATAGTGTTTTTAGATAAGTATGTAAGAATAAGATAGGCCTATATCAAAACTTCATTCTGCACTTTTCGCATACTAATAGATATTGAGTGCGTCTCTTCTTTGTTCTATAAATAATCTAGATCAGGCCTGCACAAGGTTAGCACTCTCCTAGCCGGCTCACAGCTCATGAGCGGAATGCAGATATTAGCTGCGCTCTGTATAAGGGTGGACTGGAAGAAGGGGTGATCTCGTACAAAATATACACAAAAGGAAGTATTATTACGAGTGTTTATGAAATGAATTCCCGTTCAGTGTTCGCAAAACTTTTTGGACTATTGTTAATTAATAAAGAAATATTTATTTTATAGAAATAATTGAAATTCTATAGCTACTTAAATGTACAACATCATTTCGTTACATTTTTATTTATCAGTACATCAAAACGAGGTTTTATGCTGTTGGCAGCTGAAAGGAACAGTAGCCTACTGATCATAATGAAACATCAGTTACAGATGTTCGATGTCTGCCTTTATTAAAGTTGATTATAGAAAACAGTTGCTCACAAATATAAATGTTGAGCCAAACATAGCAATCATTTTCACAGCCAGCCAGTGTAGTCGTGGATATTATTGCTAATGTTTAGTCTTGTAAAACTCAACCAGGCTAGTAGTATTATTCAAACGATGTTTAGCCCTTAGGTCACATTGAAGATCAATAAGTTGGAGCTGTAAATCGTTAAATGTTAAATGTCATGTTCCGTCTTTTAGATTCCTCCATACTGTACTGTAGCAGTAGGTAAGCAACGTGAAACGGTTACTGAGAATAGGCCTACATACTGCACGCCACTAGATAACCGAGTGGTCGTTTCCCTCTCCTCTACTTATAGCAAGTCTATGTCATTCTGACGTATATTCCTCTCCGTTTCGGCGAGCGGTAAACACCGCTCCGAAGGAGCGCTCGCGCTCGTTGAGCGCTGTTTGTGCAGGCCTGATCTAGATCGTCTTAAATTGTGGAATTATACTGACTACATTATTAGACATTTCCATTTCTTGTACACGTAAAAAAATTTTTGTGCAGAGTTCTCTCAAGACATAATCGGTCAAATAAGTCTTTCTTCTTATAGTAAAATTGATAATAGTATAAAATGCGATAACAGGAAATAATAATACATCTTAATTACACTATTTTAACACTATATCACTTCGGATTATGTATTATATGTCTTTCTCGTGTTAAATTCTATCGTACCTGGTTAACATGTTTCGGCTTGTTATGGGTCTTCTTCAGAACTGGTTGTTGCTGGTCTTTGCGCCTTTTGTTTTGTTTCCTGTGGGGGTGTGTTTGTGTAGTGTAATCTGGAGTCAAAGAGTGTGTGTGTTCTCAAATTGAGTTGTGTGTTGAGAATTTCATTTGGATGTGTCTTTGTGTGACTGTATATTGCGTTTAGTTGCATTCCGAACAATGGTACACAGATTACTCAACATACCAATGAACCAACATGATTACAAAGACGAGCTAAATACAATCAAATACATAGCACAAGAAAACGGATACAACGCCAGCATAATAGACAACATAATACGAAAGAAAAAAACATAATCACAATAAACATAAGAATGCAACACAAACAAAAGAAACACTGCAACCTCATTCAGGAAATTAAATTACAACATCGCATACAGAACAAATAATACTCTACAAAAACATCTCAACATACAAACAACACAAAAACAAATATAATCACACTGGCGTATACAAGCTCAAATGTAACACTTGCAACAACTTATACATAAGACAGAGGGAGAGATCATTTTAAAAATGTTGCGAAGAACACATCACAGCCTTAACAAAATTACAAAACACATCCACATATGCAGAACACATCCCAAATGCTAACCATATCTACAGAGACATTAACACAGACATGGAAAATCTACACATCCAACCAAAAAAACAGAAACTAAACACGTTAGAACAATACGAAATACACAGACACAAAAACACATACTAATGAAATTCTGGACACACAACTCAATTTCAGAACACACACACTCTTTGACTCAACATTATACTACACAAATACACCCCCACAGGAAACAAAACAAAAGGCGCCAAGAGCAGCAACAACCAGTTCTGAAGATGGCCAATAGCAGGCCGAAACAAGGTAATTAAAATTTAACACGTGAAAGACAAATAATACGTTGTCCGAAGTGATAGTGTTGAAAGTTGTGTAATCAAGATGTATAATCAAACTAGTTTCTAGGGAATACCAAGCGCCGTGTTTAGAACTTGTGTTATAGGCCTAGATAACATTTTATTTTATGTCTTCATCGATCGCTTAAAATATAACAGAAAATAAATCCTAAAAGAACGATACTTAAAGGGATGAAACTCGCTAGTGTTCGCCGGTCTCCCTCACAATCCTCTGTCTTAAATTACGATTGTCTCGCCAGCGTCCATTTGTCTCTGCAAGAGGTTCATTCGGAGACGGAATTCTTGGTATATCATTAAAGACGAATTTGCTTGCAGTGTGAACAAGCGTAAGACATTCATTCGGTCCTTAATGTTCAGCATCCCAGCAGGAATGTTAACTCTGCTCTGCATTTGTCTCCTGCTTGACATAAAACTGCTTTGTGACAAAATCCAGCAAGTTTAAAAAAAAATCGGCGCAATGTAACTACACCCTCTTATACATTACACATAGAAACTAGTACTATTCCAGTTGGAATGTTAACTGCGTGCCAGCTCTCTTGTTTTTCTGAATACAGGGTGTTAAAAGCAATATTCAATATTTTAGGAGGTGATAGTATGCATCAAAAAAAGGAAATAATATCTAATAAACATGGGTCCTACAACATATGCTTCCTGAGATCTGAACACTTGTTCATAGGAGGTGCTTAATGTCAACTCTTTTCATGTATGTATATCTTTATTCACACTGCAATGGGTATATACCCGGTGGCAGTGGTAACTTATTACTCTCAATAATGACAATAATAAACTTATTAATTAAAAATAAAATTAATAATAATACTAATAATTAATACTAACAATAATTTATAATAATAATAATAATAATAATAATAATAATAATAACAGGGAATATCCTAAATTAAATGAAGCACGATCACTTAAAATAACATTTAAAATAAATTTAATTTGAATTTTAAACCTAAGCTCGAACTAAAACCCACGAGTATGATATGTTCATATTTGCAGAAGTACCTTTCAACATTACACTCATTTCGCTGTCAACTCACTCACTGCACTGGAACTACGACACTTTTCACTGATTCTATCCTGATTTTACTAACACTTCAAAAACATTTCACTGTTCAAATACTTTGCACTGCCACTGTAAACTATAAAGTTTCACTGACAGGAACACGTTTCACTTACACAACACACTTCACTGACACAACACACTTCACTGACACAACATAATTCTTCACTGATACAACACTTCAATAACAAAATATCATTTACACCCTTTAAATATTGTGTATAATTACCGTCTATTAGTAAAGTCCTTAAGCCTATTTATAAATACATTTTTGGTTCTTGGTAAAGCCTTTAGTAAGTTTGCAGGTAAAGTATTCTAGTCCCTGATAGTACGATTGAGAAAAGAAAACTTTCCAGTGTCAGGCCTCTGCCTTCTTTCCCTCAATTTATATGAGTGGCCATTCCTTGGAGAGTAATTTGGCGGCTGCATGGCAATGCATTTCTCTGCCTTACAATACAGCAGACTACCAGATAATCTTACCGTAGTTGATACTCCTAACATGGAATAGTGATACGTCACAAGGAATACTGAAAACAAAAGTCTGGTTGCGGATATGAGCGGGGTTCAGCACAGATAGTGTTGTGAAGTTTTGTAATCATCATGGGTGGTTGATGAAAATCTCCATGCAGTTTAAGAAACAAGGCATCAGCACCGATTCTCAATCAACTTATGGGCAGGCGTTCTTGGTGATAGATTAATAGGGTCATACGTGCTACCACAGAGATTAAATGGGGATCGTTATCAGGACTTTCTTATTAACGTATTAAAACAAATTTCAAAAAGTGCTTGATTCCTTACGCCGAAGGGCAGAGGAATGTATTGTCATGAATGGACGTTACATTGAGCATCTTCTGTGAACAAGTGTTTTAGATGTCAGAAAATATGTTGTAGAAGCCATATTTATTAGATATTATTTTCTTGTCTTGATGCATACCAGCACTTCTTAAAATATTGGATACTTTTTTAACACCCTGAATAAAACTTGAATGACGATGAAAGTGACAGTGATAACAGACAGTTTCGAAGACGATAACCATAAAAAGTATACGAAATTTCGTGTGCTTGCTTTGGATCTGAGTACTTATGCTATGCCTTTGTGACTACCTAATCTGATGAATCACTCAGAGATGTTCTTTCGCTGAAGGGACACATATTTTTGAAGAAGAAGGAACTCGAAAAGCTTAAGGATAATGTGTAAGTTCTTATTGCTAAACAACAGTTGAAGAAGAAAAGCTTCCTTGATTGTAGACTTAGGTTTTGTTGGCATTGCCATCTTCATACATACAAAATACTTCTCTTAACATGAGAGGTACAGGTTACCAATGGCTTAGTTCAATGATAGCTACAAGATGATGATGAGCTTCTAGGTTATAAGATCCATAACAAAATGACCACGAGTACAAAAGGTCCACAACAAATGTCCACAAACTAAATAGTTCAACATTTAAAGTCCTACATACCATTCGTCCATGGAGTGAAAAAGCCCGACGTCTATGTGGTCCACCATATTATAAAGCAAATCATACGGAAAAGTCCATCATACGAAAGGTCCATACAAAAAGGTCCAACATACAAAGCTGTTCAACAGAAATGAGTTACTAACTGTATTAATAATAATTAGGGCCTAAATATATTACTGGTCATCCGACAAGAGGGCGAAGGCGAACAGTTCCCCCTAATTTTCTCTTGAGACATGGAAAGCCTATGAATTAGTAATTAATGCAGACAGCGTACGAATAATGTGGTTCAAGGATTCCAATCTCAATTCCAACGACTTGTGGAGGCACATCACGTGAACATTTGGCGATTCATTAGCCATTTGCAACAACAGCAATCGGAAACAGCACATTTAGTAACCCAGGTCCTTGGTGGGCGTACAAATATTAGGCAACTAGTAAGTAATCAAACGAGAATTTTCAACATTGTCGGTAATTACCAAGATTACAAAGATAGGAGTGAAATGTTTCGATTCTTAGAGCGATATCATGCGATTTGAAATTATATAGTGACCCTCAAGATGAACAATAGATGTATTTTATCTATTACATATGTAATATGTATAACGTAATTGAAATGACAATAAATTCCTCGGCACTTTCCTTGTAGTTTTCCTTGTTGGACAGTTTAGGGAAATGGACGAATTTATATGTGGAAATTTTCGAACGTAGGACATTTTTAAGACTAGGACTTGCTGACAGTGGACCTTTTCAGGTAAAGACATTTTTATGGCATGTACGAATTTTCTATGTGGACATTTCTAAACGTTGGACATTTTCGTAGAGAGTACTTATTGCACAGTGGACCAATTCTCACTTAACCGAAGATGACTTTGGTAATCATGATGATGATGCTGATGTAATAATTATTCAAATATCATTGGTAATATTGATGGTGATACTGACGCCAATTATAGGTTAATTATAATGTGGTGGTAATAAGTCTATTGTGTTTCCATTTAAGCTGTCCACGTTTCGATTCCCGGACAGATAAAATTTATCTTCCGTCTATGAGACTGAATGTTTGTTCATTGTCACATGCTGTCCTGCGCTGTGCTGAACACACGACAAGAAAGACCCGCCATATGTGTTTGTCTAAACGATATTTCATACAAGTTGAGAAGGCATTTCTTTCCCCTTCTAGTTGCCCAGAGCCAGTCAGCGACAGAGATGGTAGCTGTTACCTCTTATACCTGCACCCCCAAGCTGTACAAACGAGAAAATAAAATATTAAATAAAGTACATAAGTAAATATAAAATACAGCCATACAGGCGTTTGATAATTACATTTTGAGTATATTTTAGTGCTGTTCTTATAATTTTTTCAACTAATAATTAATTAAATTAAGAAATGTTAGTTTGTATTATGAAGTCAGAGGGTAGCGACACAGTGCAGACTGCCCCATTCCGTATGCCTTAGAGTAGCAACTAGCGGTGAAGAAAACATTATCTTCTGCTGTCAGTAACTATTTAAGGGAACCAAGTAGTGATTAGGGGTCAAAAATCCGATTTTTTATTTTGTGTTTAGAAAAAAGTATAAAACTTGCTCTTTAAAACAATATAAATCTTATGGGGGTGTAGTTCTGCAAATAAGCCCTTTTAAATAGCCCCTCGAAATTTGACGGTGCATGTAATTCATACATCCTTCTTTTTTTTAAAATGCAGTTTTCCACAATTTGACGTTTTTCAAACTTAAGTGCATTTTTCTCTGAAACCACTCAATCAATTTATATAAAATTTTTACAGTGTTTTCTGCAGCCTGTGTTCTATTTGGTAGACCTACGGGTTTAAGAATATCGCACACAAAACACGAGAAAAAAATATATATGCGTTGAAAAAATTGCAAAAAATGTTTAAAAAGTTGAATATTTTTCTGTTTTGCTAGGTGTGAAATATTAAATTAAATTTTGCTTTAGAATATACAGTATACATTATTAGATAATTTAAAAAAAATACAAGGTATATGAGTGAAGATTGTAGCAAGTAATGTGCACTTGAAGAATGAGGTACATTTAGCAAAGTGGGAAAACAGGTTATCAGTTAGGACCTTTCTTTTGCACTTTGATACGAAACTAATTAGTTGCCTTTTTTATCGCTGAATTCAGAATTATTGATTGAATAACCATGGAAATTGTTGTTCTAATCTGAGCACTAAAAGCATAGAAATATTGAACTAAACTTTTGTACTGAAATTTTTTAATCGCACAGGCCTCACTACCCAGTTCCCTTAATGTGTCAGTTGATTTGAACAGCAATAAAAATGGAATACAAACGCTGAGTGTAGACCTCCGAAATATAAATTAGTGGTGCAAATTTTAAATAATGTAATTTGTCAGTGTTTTGAAAGTCAATTAATCGAACGTTTGTGAGATGGACAGTAGCACCTTTTCCTTCACTGATGATAAAGAGTGTGAGTAGAGGGGAAAGGTCTATCAACCAAATTGAAATCAGAATTAGTGTTGGTCATAAGACATCGGATTTTTAGGCTGTAATAGGATAGCTTGCAACAATTTTATATAAAAATTCCTAAACATATGCAACACGAGAAACTTTCAAGCGATTATATTGCCTAAAAGTAGGTGTATTAAAGAACGTATATTTCAGCATACGCTAAAAAAGCCAAAAAATCCGATGTCTGCGGCCACTCATAATATATACAGTGCTTTCGCTTCCCCTGCGGCCGGGCGATGAACAGCAAGCACGCGGAGCAGCAATAATATAGCCTACCAACGTGCTGCCACCCGTGCTTAAGAATCACTCAACAGCTGGCCATCATTTTGCAGTCAGCTGACCTAATACGGATATCCTGAACTAGCACCAATAGATAGCGCACGTGTACTATGAGGGATGCGCTTTGCGTGTACATTTGTTTTCCGGTATATAAACATTGATGATTTACATAGTGTATTAGTGCATTAAATACTCTTAAAAACAACTCAAAATGCCAAATTTTTGTTGTATTCCTATTTGTGAAAACCAGGGAGAGCCTTTTGTCTTCATTCAGGTCCCGAAATATTCTGAATATATACTTTAAATCTTAAAGAAATTAACTAATTAAATTGCGCCTCGAAAGTGCTAGCTATTAAACAAAAATAACTACTCCAAGTAAGGAACTGCTAGCTACAGTTTAATTCTGGAAGAGGGTAAAAAAAAATTAATACAATCATGTGTAACCTCGACAGCAAGCTATGTTAGCTTAGATTATATTCAGTACTTCTAGGAGTGTCCGAAGTTTACGCCAACATTTTACGCCTGCAGTAAACTCTCGATTAACTGGGATGTTTATTGTCCACGACGATGCATAGTGAAATCCATTTCGTGAATAATGTTTTTAATGTGCTGCAGACTAATTATTAAAGCTGTGTTTTTACTTTCAATTTTCAAAACCATCCTATACAGTATTCAAAACTGCATGTCCTTAACCTACAAAACGCACGAATAATTGTGATATTACTGCGATCATATTATAATCTTATCAAACATTGCATTTGATCTTTCTGCAGCTAGAGAAAAACACGAGGAATTCAATCTTGATAGTCCCTTCCCTATAAAAACATATTGGTGGTTGCATATCCTGTTTTTAGCGTATGATACTTACAATATTAATGATTGAAAATAAAGTTCCTATTTTTATTTATTTATTTTATCTGTACACTTCGATCTCAAAGTTCTCGTTTAGGTTCATGAACATTTAATTTACTCGTATCTATATTCTGCATACTGCAGATTTCCCTATCCATCTGTTAAGGGGACTCGCTCAGTATTATAAAAGTTTACGCTATTATTTATTGTAAATTAAATTAAATTATGAGGTAAGAAAATACTGAAATATATTAAATTATACTAGGTTATACAAAATAATTATAAATATAATTTTGACACGCACAGAAATCCAACAAGCGGGAAAACGTAATCAACTGTAGCATATGACGCAATATAGCCCTACAACAAGTTGTGCCGCATGGAACGCTCCTGCCATCTAACGGTAAAACTTCGCATAAGATATCCCTATTGCGTTTTGTTTCAGCATTGAGTTTGTTTTACTGAAGCGCTTAAAAAACACCTGGAAAACAATATACGAACAGAAATTTTGACAATTATTGAAGAAGAACTTCAGCGTGTGAATAGAAATTATATCAGAAGATGTCAAGAATGCATCATTGCAGATGGACACCACTTTCAGCATATTTTGTAACAAGGTTAGTACTCAAGTGATAACAATTGAGGATTGATACACGTCGCTAACTAATGCTCCGCGCTTGCTGGCCGGCCGCAGGGGGAAGCGAACGCACTGTACTTTTCGTGCAATGTAATGGACTTGAAGTCTATACGAAATGTAGAAGTGAAGCATGACAAAGAAAAGGAAGAATTGATAACGATTGTGATCATATTATTTAGTTATGTTGATATTTACAATGACTATGACGGAATGATGGTAATGAAATGATATTAAGGAAGTGATAGCAATGAATTTAATAATGATAATAATGATATTGTTTGTAATACAGTGCGATCCAAAAGTCCCTCCGCAGCTTCATTAGTTACCGTAATCCTGTAGACAGCTGGTAAATAATCTTGTAGAAAGTTGACACTTCCCCATTAATTCCGGTTTGACAACCTCACATCCCCAGTCAATCATATGCTTAGCGGCCAGTGCTGCCACTTAAATTCTCTGCCTAGTGGATTCTCGGCTGCACTGTGACTACAGAAGCACTGCGGAGAAACTTCTCGCTCGCACTGTACATAGTAGCAATGACAGTAGAGGTAATAATGATGACAAAGATGGCAAGATGTGGTACTGGGATTAAGGATGACTACGGAAAGAAAAATGTTCTATCATAACACAACACGAATAGAAAGATGTGAAGCTATAATAGCACCAACTGCTCGACATCGGTAGATTGTAATGCAAATCATTTCCCGCCGAGACGCTGCACGCCCCAGCATTGTTCTTGGCTGCTTATTGTGTGAATGGAATCATTTGTGAGGTCGCAGCGATGCGCGGCGGTATAGAAATAACGGAAATGCGTTTGAATCTTGACTTTCAGAACCTTATCTGCCAGTTATTCAATCTCGGCAACAGAAAAGCAGAGGATATAAAGCCATTGTCGGATAATCAGAACAGGGAGATGACGTCATAAACTGAATTAGTGAGATAATCTATTGAAGCATTGAATTATTCAATATTTGTGTGCGTTCCGCTAATCTAACATAAGAAGAACTGAAGTTCAATTCCCGTTGTTCCTTCAAGATTTCAATAAGACAAAGAGGTTATAAAAGATAGAAAAAATTATGTGCCGTCCAAGTTTTCTGACAATACGAGAAAACAAGAAGACTACAAAGTACTATTCCTTTATAGTCTACTAGTGGTTGTGCAGCAAATACTGCAAACTAAGTTCATTAAACGTTCAAATAAATTTTTTTCAGATTTATTTTCAATGAAGAATACCAGACATTTTGAAAGTTATTTGCTTCCGTAATAATGAAACATACTCCCTCTGAATGGTTTTTTTATGACAAATACTTTTCTTTAACCTATCCACCTTCCTTTTTTTTAGTTTCAACGCGAAAACGCAAGTATGAGTAACAATGTCAGGACGATCAGTGGGTTTTTCATGTGGGAGTAAAGCAGTAGCTATTTCAGGTCGTTGTGGATTGTAAAAGTCAGGTTTGCTATGCTTTGGAACAATAGACATAGCATATTGATATAGCTGCTGCATGTAGAGCTTGAAATGTAGAGGATAAAATCATGTTATCCTGCTAAGAGATCTTGCTGAAATGATCACGAAACTACATAATTTTGTAGGTTTCTTATTTTATCAGTAAGTAATACCTTTTGGTCTTTCGTTAGGAACTATAATTTTTGCGCTCTCTCTCGAGCCAATACTGAAGAGAATGACGCATATAAATATCTACACCACACTGCCATTAAGTATATGATAAAAATCCAACCCCACTTGATTATTAACTATAAAAATAAATATTGATTTTAATAACAATATTATTATCTTACGTAAGTTTTATAGTTATATATATAGCCGCCACCCAGTAAATTTTATTATAGAAATGAAGATCTAATTTTATATATTCTTACGTCTACTTACATAACCCCAAAACGTTTCACTTTCTTATCATCAATATAGCATTAATGTATAATTAATGAAAAATAGTCAGATCATGGTATTAACTATAATAATATTTAATTTCTAATGGTAATAATGTCATCAAACCATCTCAAGTTTTTTAGCTGTATTCATAAAATTACACACTGCAGAATCAGACCTGTAAATTATTTTTAATAAGTGTTGAAGTTTTTAATAACCAATTGAATTTGAGCTCTAAATAAATTATGTCTTCGATCATGCAGATCATGGCCTTCGTGTAATAGCCTATTGTTTATTGTAGTGTGTGTTTTGTTTTATAGTGAAATGCAATTGGTTCTCAAAACTGATAAAAATGGATTTTGGGAAATAGGAAATTATGTAGGAAAACTAACGCTTCACTGAAAGTTACTATTTTTCTGACAATTCTTGGATGCCAACCTTGAAAAGTGACATGTCATTCATTGAAATCCATTCAGCCGTTTTCCTGTAATTTCCATTACCAGTTGAAATTATATATATATATATATATACATATATATATATATATATATATATATATATATATATATATATATATATATAGATTACATATTTAAATGTTCGTATTAACGTTTACACCGTTCTTCATTGCAACATCATCAGATACGTTTGTTGTTTTACAAATTACAATATGTTAACCTCTTCTTCTGCAAACCATTTGAATATCAGTGTCAATAGAGTTAAAAAGTTAAAAGTACAAGTTTAGTGACAATAAATCATATATAAAGTGAGTAAAAAGTATGGAACAATGCTTGTAACTTTATTTCTAATTTTATGAAGAAACTATCTATACAATAACTGTAGGATATCAAAGAAGGAATATTATGAACATAGTTTAAAATACTATGCTTTTCATTTATAAAGAGTATACCAATAAGACTGTTTTTTTAAGTGGCACCATTTACTTCTTTCCCCATTTTTGTATTCTTCAGGTCTCAGTACATACAAAATCATATTTTGTTTTGCAATTTATAAACCATGTTTTGTAAAAATTACCTCTTTTTTTGACAATAAAATGAACAAAGGGAAATTTTAATGCTTCATTATATGAATTTGAGAAGGCTTTGGATTAAACAATTGCAGACAAAAGCTAATAGTAACAAGTAAATAATAAGAATAATGGAATAACTATATTAATATTATTGAAATTTATAATTTGAAAAACACCCATTGTAGAATGTGCACCGTTGAAATTTAACTCCAGTAATAATACAATACATGGATTTCAAAGCGAGAAAACCAATTAAAACTAAAATTAGCATTGTTGTGTTGTATCATGTGTTGATTTGAGTTCACAAAAGTGCTCAAAATGGCTGACATCATGGTCAACTTCAAGCTGGCGAGTTGATAAATTGGTTTTTCTTCTACTGCTAATACAATATCAAACGTTTTTTACAATCTGTAATTTGTTTTGGCCTTCCAGACTTTGACTTATTTTTAACACTTAAAATTTCATTGAATTTTCTTAAAATTTTACATACCGCAGAATGAGTAATGTTCCTTTCTGGATGCATTTAATTAAATAAGACATAAACCTCTTCTAGGTTGCTCCTTCTAATACCATAGCCGATCATCATTATTAGGCCTATTTCAATTCGTTGTCTTTCTGTAAGATTTGCCATGATTAATTACTTTCAGGAAGATATTGAAATTAACTAACTACTGTTATTCAATTGTTTTTATTTGCTTTATTCCCTTGTTTCTATTAACTTTTGTCTGCAATTGTTTAATGCAAAGCCTCCTCAAATTGATGTACTGAAGCATTAAAATGTCTCTTTGTTCAATAGACATACATTGTCATCAAAAGAGGTAATTTTTACAGAACAATAGTTTATAAATAGCAAAAAAATGTGATTTTGTACATATTGAGACCTTCATAAATGAAAAACATAGTATTTGAAAACATTTTCAAAATATTCCTTCTTTGATATCCTAGAATTTTTGTATAAATAGTTTCTTCAAAAAATTAGAAATAAGAAAGTTACAAGAATTCTTGCATACTTTTTACTCAGCCTGTGTACCCATTTCCACTACAACTTTCTTTAGCATGTCATTATTGTATTTGCTAATTATCCGGTATTGACTGAAAGTTCTCGAAGACTATTACAACAGAGATTCAAGCCATGTAAATATCTGTTATTTTCCTTTAGCCAATTTGTCATTTCATTTCCACGAATTCATTCATGTGCCGGCACATATATCAACTTGCTTTTGAGCTGTTTTCAGCCAATATCATAAGTGACTGCAAGCACTCCGTGAGTAGTTTCAATCGTAATGTAGTATATTCAAAAGTTTTCAAACTTTCAAAGCTGCTCGGCTGTAAGAGAATGAGATGGAGAGACACCCTAAGAGAGAGAGAGAGAGAGAGTTATTACCTTTGTAGTTCTCTTTAGTACGCTTCTTTATAGATGGACTGTAGGGGAAAATCTGTGGACTGACCAGAGTTCTAGTATGGGAAACAGAAAACTACGACATTAGATTTTCTTAAATTGTGGTACTGGTAGTAAATGTACTTACAATTTAATATTATATTGTATTTTTACATCGTCACTTATCTATTAAAAATAAGCTATTGACGTTATAATGAAAATATATTAGAGTAGGAGAATAACTGAACCAATTATTTTTGAAAGGTCACATGTCCACATTTGTCAATTTTACAGGAGAAGCAAAAAACTGTTTTTATTCGACGACAAAGGTGTAAAGTTGCATTTACATGCATAAGCTAATGGTAACATCACTAAACCTTAAGTGTAAAAAATAATATTTATGATGGACTTGTAACCTTTTAATAATAAACAGTAAGTAAAGCATAATGAAATGATTTTTTATGTTCTTAAATGTGTTTTAACTATTATTGACTAACAAATACTTAAGAATTTAACTGTTAAGAACATTATTTTGCTAAAGTAATAACTGTTATTTCTGAAATAAAGCAATTTAAAAGCATAAATGCTTTTAAGTTTCTTCATTAAGCACTTTCTCTGAAGTTTTAATTCATCTTCATTGTTTTTTTCTTCTATCGGCCACTAGATAATTTCTTCATAAAATTGAAGATATTGAGGAAGTAGCTGGCGCCAGCGTTTTAGGCGTGAGTCCTAGATGTACAGTGCCCAGTTTGTGAGCATGTTGCTAGTGCAAGCTGAGAATGGTACCATTTCCTATACACGTCACATCAGCTATTTTTCAAATACAGTTGTCAGACTGACTCCCGCAAATGTAAAACACTAGCTCTTAACGTTCCCATTATTTATTTCACATGCCAAAAACGGTGACGCGGACTGTACATACTGTATAACTTTGCTGAGATCTTCAACTTTCTTCTTATTTGTTGGAACTTTTCCATAATATGATTTAGTTGCAAGTCATTAGGATGCATCGCATTAGTTCTGTGCAGTAACTTGAATGTGTGTGTATCATTACTCCATCATTATATTCATATACAACCTCAGTATCCAGGTACTTAGCACCAAAAACCGTCATTGAATACTGTGAAATTTTGAAAGTATATTTTCTGATCTTTAGGCACTCCTTTTCCTAATGATTCAACTACTCGCCATTTTCTAACTGTTGCAAACAAAGAATGGAATCATGAGATTTTATATTGTACATCATGCAAAGAGTGATAGGAAAAGAAGAGAATTTGTTATTGATAGGTCACAAGTCCTGGACACGTGCCCTTTCAATACTAAATGGAAACTTCTTTACAATGTAACATTTGATAGAGTGCACATACTTGTGCCTTTTCTTCAGCAAACGGTACGCTAACACTAAGAAGAATATGATGGTGGCCATAACTCGTCAAATAAATGGACGTATGACCTTTCAATAATAATCGATTCAACTAGATATTCTGTCGGTGTAATTGTAAAGTTGTGCTAATAAATTATGTATTTTGCTCAGGAAAAGTGGTCAGAAACTCTTCATCTCATTAATGAAGTCCGCAGTGAATATTCACAAAGAGATGGGAAGTTTTAAAATGATGTAAACGCTATAATCATGGCAAAAGATGTGAAGGATAAACGTATTACCGGTAGGTCTATGTATACAATTACGGATGGATATGTGGATAGAGGAGGAAAGTTACCAATTACAGATACAAGATTTTCGGAAAAGAAAATTGTTGGTTACTCTGTTTACAAGATATTTGAAGATGTCATTAAGGAAGAAGAAGACTTTTTCTGAGCAAAGTTGTTCCTTTTTAAAATAAACGCAAGGGCACGTAAGTGTTCTAGAGTTGCGTGTGGGCGTAGATTCTAATCCCGGTTTGATTTATTATTTTTGATTTGACTATTTCGGACTACTTTTCTCAAATTTTAAGGCGAATGTCAGATAAAACCTTGGAAATTCTTCGGACTTTTTTTTTATCAAAATACTATTTCGTTACCATCATGTATGTACCTAAATTATATCAGTATGTAATTACTTCGGTCAGCGCGTCTGGCCGCGAAACCAGGTGGCCCGGGTTCGAATCCCGGTCGGGGCAAGTTAACTGGTTGAGGTTTTTTCCGGGGTTTTTCCTCAACCCAATACGAGCAAATGCTGAGTAACTTTCGGTGCTGGACCCCGGACTCATTTCACTGACATTATCACCTTCATTTCGTTCAGACGCTAAATAACCTAGATGTTGATACAGCGTCGTAAAATAACCCAATAAAATAAAAAATATGTAATTACTTAATTCCGATTCAGTTATATGTTCAACTATGTAAGCAAGTTTTAATCCTGATTGAGTGTAAAAGAAGGCCTTACGGCCTTAACTTTACCAGGTTAAATATAGCCATTATTATTATTATTATTATTATTATTATTATTATTATTATTTTTATCGACTTAGAAAAACAAACATTTGATACAACGTCGTACAGTAACTGATTGTAAAATGAAGCCAATGGTTCTGCTTTCTAATCTACTTGATCTGCAGGCATGTTTGCAGCATAGAAAATAGTCCAAAGGAAAGTAATTCCGAATATAAATTCAACATTACTTCCGTTTCGCTAAATGATATGCTGTTAAGTGTCTGTGCAAGCCAAGGGAACGCGTATCCTTCCATGAAATTCAGCGCCGGACGTCACTCACCTGTTTTATCTTTCTTTGTTTTTCCCGCCACTCGCCACAATGTAACAGAGTCTTTTATTCCGCACTGATTGCGTACTAACTCCTCTTTTAATAACAGGATGAGCGTAATAATTGTGTTTCCTCTAACGTTGGCGACTACACGCAGTTTCATGCACACATACATAAAGAGAATGCATGGTCAGTGTGGTGTGAAAGCGTGGGTGTTCTTACAGACGCTTGTAGTGGTCTACCTATGGTTACAAAGAGATGGTCAAGACCCCGTTTACTTCACAAAGTTTTACATTGCAAACCGCTTGAAACGTTGACGGGATGGTAACTAAATTTAAATAATTGGGTCTATTCTCGGATTACCGCTTATGTATAGTGAAAGAAAACAAAAAATAGCACGGCGAATGTAGTTATTTTAGTTATTAACATGAAAGAGTAAAATTGCATTGCTACGTGAGAAATTCAAGCTGTAATATTGAAAGTTTAAAAGTGGAATTATATTTAAGGAAATGAAAAGAATAAATATAAATAAGAGAAGTAAATACGAAATAATTCTGTAACTAACATCGTACATGATTTTAATCAAACACTTTTCGTGTCCTACCAAATATTTTTTAGTTTATACCTTTGCGAATGATATAACTATCTAATTATAATATACTGGGTGTTCAGTTCAAAGTGTGTCATGGCTCGCTGTATGCCGTCATGTGGCTAGTCGATGAGCCTAGAGAATTCAATCTTCCTACACTTCCGCAGAGGTGTATTACTTATCTGCCAGAGAAGTTGCCTAGCAAGTACGGCGTTCATTCAGAAGAGTACTTACCGATACGTACAGTAACGCCGGTAGTGGCAGGAATGTGAACTGTTTTCCGAAACATGTACTGAGGTGAGTTTTTTCTTACTGTCGGGATATGTGGAGAGAGTTAAGACGATTACTTACGTATTTTTTGACATTAATTTCGACGGTCAACATGGACACGGAGCATTTGATTTGTGTTGAGGAATGTTGCCGTACGCAATCGATGATAACAAATACCCTGCGTACGGCTTGCCCGCGCAAAACACAGTTCGAAAGAGGTTATGGTAGCACATAGACTTTACAGGCCGCCATCTGTTGCTACGACGTTCAAGTTATACCGTACATGTTCTCAAGTTCTGATTGAACGCCTTGAATAATAAGCAACTTCTCTGACACAAAAGCTGAAACTCGCTTCAAATCGCTGACTCAACAACAGTGGCGTCATGACACACTTTGAAATGAACACCCAGTATTTAATTACCCTTTTACTAGTACGTACTTAAATAACATGCACTCAAACAAGAAGATAAACTTTCATTTTTTTGGATTATAAAAAATAGCCTACATTTATATACGTCCAGAATTGAGATATTTGACTGTATTTTCAATTTTACTGCTAAGTAAATAAATTTAATTACTCTAATTTTGCACGAATTTACATACCACATGTTACTTTAATTTCAATATTTTAATATTGCATTTTATTTTATTTAGTTACTACGTAGTTCAATACAGAATTAATATACAGAATTTTTACGTTGGGAAACCACTAGTTTAGAAATGCAAGTAGTGAAGGCTAACCATTTGTGATACAATTTTTTTGTCTATCAAACAGGATGAAGGATAAAAACTAGTTTCTTATGAACGACAAAAATACTTTAACATTAAGGGACTCTAATGCATTACCTGTTTATGACCAAAGAGATAAATATTTATACTGGATTTAAATTAATTTCTCTTCTCCAAATGTTTTCACATTGATACTAAATTTATCGTCTCACTAGCCGTACCCGTGCGCTCCGCTGCACCCGTTAGAAATAAATATAAAGTAATTACATAATTAAAATAGGACATTTCATCTAGGGAAGATTCATGTGTGATAGAAGGATAAATCGGTTAATATGTTACTTAATTTAAATTGTATTAAAATAATTAAAATGCTATCATTTTGGTCCAGAGACCACTCATTTGCTGCAATGACAATTCCTTTAACATGTTTCTTAATTTTTATTACATGCATCCATACTTTAATGAAGACTGACATATCATTTAGATTTAATGTGTATACTTTATTTTACTTGCTATACGTCTCCATTGAATTATGATAATAACTTAATTTTAACCCATGTTTTCTACGTATTCAGTAAATGGCACTTGGGCCACTATGGTTCTGAACCCTTCAAATAACTTAAATAACTTAAATTATATATTATATTATATAAAAATGTGTTGAAAACGGATGTACACTGATAAGTAAGTTTTTAATTTGTTATGGGGGCTCTTGAATCTCAGGAGGAACAAATTTTATTTTACAACAGCGCAACATAATCTGCTTGGCTCATTACCCAATTTTTTTGCATTGCATTTAATGCATATGTATTTTATGCATTTTTAACACGATTGAATTGATCATAGTTAAAATTTGGATTATAAAATAATGGAATGCTAAGCTAACATATTATTACTGCAAACTAAATCAATACACTCTTGTGCTTCGTTAATTCTCTGAGATAAACATTGTTTTAAGAAATACAGCAAACGAATACACAGAATAGCCTATCAAGTTGTTTGTGCATATGAAGCTATTTTAATCTTACCTGTCCTCAATTCACTCCGAAGTTACTGTAATAACATTATAGCATTATGTCCATCTAGAGAAACTACACTTTCCAATGGTGAAATAATAATTAATTACACAAATCGGTTAATTTAGCTTCCGATATTACTTCATACAAACACAGAAACATTCTCTGTAGGCTATGATTCATAGCTTTCGATTGTTGGTGACCAAGGCCCCTTATAGACGAATTCATTTATTTATTTCATTACACCGCCTTAGATGGCAGTTATTTTAATTTTGAAACTCATTTATCTCATTAAATATCAGTCCTATCAAAATTTGTCAAGAAATAAAACTTATCGAAAATGATTGTTAAAGAAAGTTTTGTTACGTAATATTTTTCACAAAATCAATAATAAGCGAGATATTTTGATTTATTTAATTTAGACCCCCTTATAACCCCCCTTTTAAATAAAGTATTTTGAATGGCATATAGCCTAAAAATCTAAGTTATAACGAACTTAATTTATATTCCAATTTTCATCGAAATCGGTTCAGCAATTATCGCGTGAAAAGGTAACAAATATACAGACAGACATACAAACAAAAATTTCAAAAAAGCGATTTTCGGTTTCAGGGTGGTTAATTATATATGTTAGGACCAATTATTTTTGGAAAATCGAAAATTACCAGAAAAATGTCGGCTACAGATTTATTATTAGTATAGATTTGCTATTGTATTCCACGTAATACAAAAAATAAACGATTGAAAAATTAGGTTTGATTGAAACTGGATCGACATTTTGCGTTTTTGTTTTTATATAAACATATATTAATAAATGTTATTACATTTTTATGTAAAGTTCTAGAAAAAAACTGCCCGCCTAATTTTCCTAAGTTTCAAGTACAACACATTGCGCATCATAGTAAACAAGAGCGCAAGTATATATATGCTACATGTGCGAAAGTTGTTGCCAATACACAGATGGACTCCCAATAAAACTCGGACAATTTTTTTTTGAAACTTTACATTATTTCTTGGTAAAACTGACTGTTAAAACTGAATATGAAAAAAATACTCCTAATAGTTAAAAGAAACTGTTAAACACAGACAAAAAAGACCATGGCCGAAATTACTAAAAGTGAATTTCTTCAACATCTCCAAATCGATTTACTGCGTAATCAAAATACTTTCTAATTTATATACCGTAAAACTGAAAGGTAGAAAAGATTGTAAACATGGTGGTCAAACCAATCTGAGAAATAAAGTGAAATGGCTGATATATCTACTTTAAAAGCCATTTATGGAACAGAAGGGTTCATTAAAAAGAAATAGGCTATAACCTAAGTATATCACATTCAACGTAATCATTGGAAATAGCGTAGGTTGTTGAATATTGACGCATGAAATAAAAAAGTAATGTAAAGTTATGACATATGAAGATTGGCAGTGCTCTCTAATCAAGATAAAATATAAATGGAGTGATCAAAGATAAAATGAACACAAAATATTGATTTGAACCTATAACCTTTCTTTATTATTGGATATATACCAACTGACAATGCATAGCCTATCTGCTGTATAACCTATTCAAATTCAATTAAGTGGTTGATATTGAAAATCTACAAACTACCAACCATTTCACTTATCATTTATTATATATTTATCTATTTTCTGATAGGTTTACAAGTGAGTCGTCTAGAATAAAACTGCACTTTTCTACAAATTAATAAATATGGAATTAAGCTATGTTTGAGTGCAGAATTATTGTACAAGAAATTTGATAAACTGCTCATTTGGGGTCAAACTGTAATTTATCTGCATTACCTTTAGTAGTAATGTCATTGTTTGAAGTGTAACTGCACTAGTTTTTTGTCTTTTATGACAGACCAGATTTTTTGATAAAGTGTAGTTTGATTCTAGGCGATTCTTTATTACTGAAGTGTGAAGAGAGAGTTTCAAGCCACAACTATTACGCAATGAATAGCAGATGTTGTTGAATATGCGCAGGTTATAATTCACCATTTAATGCCATATTTCTGATCCGAACCTAGATTTCGGAAATTACTCTAATTTTTCCCCAGAAGTAGATTCACAGTAACGAAGACTGACACTCTTCCAATCTGTGCTCCAGACTTTTTGTTCATTAACTTTCTACAGCGACAATCTTGACTTTTAAAATTCTCTCCCAATCTCTAAATAACTACTTCTTCTTCTTCTTCTTCTTCTTCTTCTTCTTCTTCTTCTTCTTCACCTCATGGTATAGGCAATCAAATGCCTGTTCCGTTTTCAAAGTCCTTCAGCCATCGTTTCCTAGGTCTGATCACCGATCTTCTTCCTTTACGATGTTATTGCATTATTTGTTTAGTAAGTCTGGTATCTGGCATTTTATCGACATGTTATTTCAAATTTTGTTTAAAATCTTTTAATCTTTCATTTATATTAAACATTTCTAACTCTTCTCTTATGTTTTCATTTGTTATTAAGTCTCTCTTCGTACATCCCTTCACATTTCTTAGAAATTTCATTCCTGTCGTATGTATTTTACTTTGTTGCTTCTTGGTTAATGGTCAAGTCTCACTTCCGTATGCCAGGGTAGGTACAGCCATGACTTTACAAAACTTTAATTTTGTTTCTTTACGTATTTTGTTTCTAAATGTTCTATTAATTGTTCCACATACTTTTTGAAAATTACATATTTTATTGTCCACGTCATATTCTTTATCAAAGCCAACATCACTTCCCAAATAATTAAAATGGCTTACCTGTTGTATGCAGCAGTTATTTATAGCTATTTTTCTTCTAATCGGTTCCTTGCCTATAAATGCCATTACCTTTTATTAAATAGAGAAATTTTCATATTATATTGTTCTCCAATTTCATTAAGTTTAAAAATAGATTTTTGTAGGACAGATTCACTATTCTGAATAAAAACTAAATCATCGGCAAATAACAGTATATTTAGAAAGTTATTCTTTGAAATTTGAAAACCTACATTCACTACTGGGTGTTCAGTTCAAAATGTGTCATGGCTCGCTGTATGTCGTCATGTGGCTATCCGATGAGCCTAGAGAATTCAATCTTCCTACACTTCCGCAGAGGCGTATTACCTAAATGCGAGAGAAGTTGCCTAGCAAGTACGGCGTTCATTCTGAAGATTACTTACCGATACGTACGGTAACGCCAGTAGTGGCAAGAATGTGAACTGTTTGGAAACACGTACTGAAGTGAGTTTTTTTCTTACTGTCGGGATATGGGGAGAGGGTTAAGACGATTACTTACGTATTTGTTGACATTAACTTCGACGGTCAACATGGCACGGAGCATTTGATTTGTGTTGTGGAATGTTGCCGTACGCAATCGATGATAACAAATACCCTGCGTACGACTTGCCCGCGCAAAACACAGTTCGAAAGAGGTTATGGTAGCACACAGACTTTACAGACCGCCATCTGTTGCTAAGACATTCAAGTTATACCGTACACGTTCTCAAGTTCAGATTGAACGCCTTGATTAATAGGCAACTTCTCTGACATAAAAGCTGAAACTCGCTTCAAATCGCTGACTCACAACAGTGACGTCATGACACACTTTGAAATGAACACCCAGTAGTTGTTTCCACTTCCCCACTAGATCGTCTATATAAATACTGAAAAGTGTAGGTGATAAAGTACACCCTTGTCTGACACTCTGATTAGTAACAATTTTTACAGAAATTTTACCATTGTTTTTCACATTTATTTTTGTTTGGGAAGAGAAGCATTGTATCATTCTTACATCTAAATAACTTCAAGTTAATGGATCTGTAATATCAGTTTAAATGTGACTCCTGATATTTTTAATATGAATATGTTAGGAAAAGAAATCTGCAATCACTTCAGATATTCAAATAAGGAAAATCTCATCCAAAGAATTGGCGTCTCGAAAGGTGCCCAAAATGCAGGCTGCGTATCCACGTTGGATGGCTATTCCTATTCGCTGCCGTAGATAATTGGTGCAGTGAAAGTCTGCAGTAACAGTCACCAAACTTTTACCAATTTCGGAAACCAGGTCTTTTGCTTCTTTACACCAGGAGCCCATTGTTTCGACAGCAAAGACGATGAAGATGTAATTGTCTACTAGATGTACGTATTTACGACGTTTACTGCGTACGGCAAATTCTGCTGCAGGGCTTGCGATTTTGGAAGTTGATGGCAAGTGGGATGGAGCTAAGGTATCCACGCATGTCGTATCCCACATTAGCGATTTTCCTCTGCTCCACGGGACCAAGGTTAATCCATCAGGGCGCTTTCCATCCGTGCGACTAATCCGAATGAGTTCTAAAATAGCAGATATACCAGAATATGTTAATGCTCTCTTGATTATGTCGTTAATTTTTTAATGTCTAAAAAAAAGTCCCTTACCCTTGACACAGCTCAGAGCATGATGACCGTGTCAACAACTTCCCCACATACACATTTATGTGGCTGGCAGATTTTGCATCGAAGACGTAGAGCGACTGCAGTCTTAAAATATTTGTTATCCATCAGCGTTTCAATATTTGGGGAAGATAGAGCTTGTAGCCAGGAACCCGCTTCTTTTTCTTGTAGAGCCAAATTCGGACTTGGTCTGTATCTGATGTACAAGATGTTATATTAACTTATATCATTTTCCGCTCATGTAAATGTTTAAACCAATATCTACTTCTTTCTTAAACAAAAATAATTCTGTATGACTTCAGGCTTTCCCGGCGTTTGATGTAGAATAACTCTTCTCGGGTTCTCAGCCAGTTGAGTTGGAGATTTGCTCCCAAGCTTTCGACGGCTAGCTCTGCCACCTTCATTCCCTGAAGAAGAATAATTCTTCTCGGGTTCTCAGCCAGGTAAATTGGATATTTGCTTCCAAGCTTTCGACGGCTAGCTCTGCCACCTTCATTCCCTGAAGAAAAATAACTCTTCTCGGGTTCTCAGTCAGGTGAGTTGGAGATTTGCTTCCAAGCTTTCGACGGTTAGCTCTGCCACCTTCATTCCCTGAAGAAGAATAACTCTTCTCGGGTTCTCAGCCAGGTAAATTGGATATTTGCTTCCAAGCTTTTGACGGCTAGCTCTGCCACCTTCATTCCCTGAAGAAAAATAACTCTTCTCGGGTTCTCAGCCAGGTAAATTGGATATTTGCTTCCAAGCTTTCGACGGCTAGCTCTGCCACCTTCATTACCAGAAGAAAAATAACTCTTCTCGGGTTCTCAGTCAGGTGAGTTGGAGATTTTCTTGCAAGCTTTCGACGGCTAGCTCTGCCATCTTCATTCCGTGAAGAAGATGGCAGAGCTAGGCGTCGAAAGCTTGGAAGCAAATCTCCGACTCACCTGGCTGAGAACCCGGGAAGAGTTATTCTAAAAATAATTCTACTCGATGTGCATACTTTCCCCATAAATTGTCACTTATCTATGGTTTCCCATGAATTTTGATAAGACACAAAGAGATTATTATAGAGATTAGTTCTCAAATAAAAGAATAGGGACTTGCATAGCTCTCAAAAAAAAATTTTAGCATTTTTTAAATTTTAATCTTTCATTTCCCAGGTACGGAATCTAGAGTGTATCTTTCTTAGCGGGTTTATTATAGCCTATAATTTTTGTTCGATATACAGCACTGTGTCTTAACCGAATCATTCCACGTTTCAAGAAAGGTTAGTGAAGTTTACCATGCTTGTGATTAGCTACAGAGCAGCATTGAGGAAAATTGGCCTCAAGACACAAGAAGAGGGCCTCACTTATGTTGCAGGAGGGTTTTAGGAACATAAAAGTAAGTTGTTTGTTACCTCGCTTTAACTTAAACTTTTAACTTCATTTTTACCCTCTTTCAGTTTTTTCAAAATGTTTCAATCTTTGAGCAAGTAAAAAGTATGATTAGAACCGAGCTATCGACTTCATTCAAACACCAATTTGAACCTTAGACATAGTAATCTAAAATAAATTAATGTAGTTCAAAACAAAGGCATTGCCTCTCTATAAATAAAAAGAATAACTTTTTTAAATGTTAGAAAAAATTACGTAAAAAGTAAGTGAGAAATGCTATTAAGATCATTCTAGAATATAACATTCTTCACAGTTCAGAGATCACTTTGGTAAAAAAATGAATGATCTAGGTCAATTCAAATTCAAATTTATTCATAATTTACTTTTGAAATGGTACATTTGTATAGATATCCGAAATGAGCATATTCTCGTGCTCGGGTACAAACCAGTAGAGTCTACATAAATTTTACAGACATCAATAATAATGTTGATGATAGAAATAAGAGTAACAATAATAGTAGTTAATTAATAAGAATAATACTGACAATAGAATAACAGTGACGGAGATAATACAAAGATAGTAATACTAATTAATAAATAATAATAATAATAATAATAATAATAATAATAATAATAATCATCATCATCATCATCATCATCATCCTTTATACGAATTAGGCCTCTGTAGACCTGTTTCGGCCCCATCTAGCAGTCTTCTAAAAGGTCTTCCTGGTCGACGATGTCCTTTAGGTTTATACTGCATAATAATTTTTGGGATTTTTTAATTTTCCATTCTTCTTACATGATCTAGCCAATTGAATTTGTATCTGCTGATTTTTTCTTCTACTGACTCTACTTCTAATTGTTCTAAAATTTCTTCATTACTTTTTCGGTCTAAAGGAGTATATCCTGCTGTCCTCCTGAAAAATTTCATTTCCGTTGCTTTGATTCTGTTCATGTATTTTTTCTTTAATGTCCAAATCTCGCTTCCGTATTAAAGTGAGGGTAATGCTAATGTATTATGTATTTTTATTCTTGTAGATTTTTGTACTAATTTAGCTTTTAATGTATTGTATATTATTCCTAGAATGTGTGTAAATTTGGTAATTTTCTTGTTCACATCTTTTCCATTATGATAAGATATTTCACAACCCAGATAATTGAAATTCTGTACTTGTTCGAGACATTGGTTATTGTGTATTATTTTACTTCTGACTGGATCTTGTCGTAAAAATGCCATTACTTTTGATTTTTGTGCTGAAATTTCCATCCCAAATTATTTTAATATTCTATTTAATGTATATTAATAATAATTATTATAATAGTAATAATAATAATAATTATAATAATAATAAAATATAAATATTAACAATAATAAAATAATAACTGAGATTGATAAAATAAAATATAAAACCACATAGCGAGGGTTAACGCAAGTTTTACATGCATATAATAACCAGAAAAAAATAACGATCTCGAAATCAACAAAAAAGTTCGTTGTATCGCAGACGACATCAACCGCCGTATGGATATCGTGTTCTCTTCTCTTCGAATCTTCTAACATATAACCACAGTCTAGTATATACAGTCACGAAGCTCAATACTTACTAAATATACAAACATGGACAGTTGAAATATGCATCCATAGATTAGTTGTTAACCACCAGGATCGCTACTGTCGCCTCATCACAGACACTTTTCCCAGCAGACGATAAAATGTATTGTACTTTCGATATCGTATTCTTTTGAAAAAATTAACACCTTCCTTCAACTATTGAAATGTAAATTACATAAGGTTTTTATTTATTATTTTCATAAAATATATATTATATTTTATAAACTCACCTTCCTGGATTTTTCGGAAGAAGGATAAATCTGACCTCTTTTTCTTACAATATTTATAGTACCACAAAGTCTCCTTGTCCCATATTATTATTCAAATTATTGTATTTTGCCATTTACAGTTATTACAACCGATAACGAATATTTCACAGTTTACACAACTTTTCACAACAAAGCGAAATACGGCACAGGTACGCGTTAACATAATCTGTTCGCATTTACATTTTAAGTTTAGAATGGAAGCTATTTTGAGGTTCAATAAAAACGAATTTATATTGTGATTTTAATTTAGCACATCTACCTTCCTTAATTTATTGTAGACAGATAATTTACCATACCACTCCTATGAAATTAGTGCACGTACGATTGTGTTACTTCGTCTCTTAGGTAGTAGATAAATACAATAATTCAGTGCTCAATTGTAGTATTAAAATACAGACAAATAGAATTTGACGGGTGTTATACATGATATTATGTTTAATTATAATATATAATTGCGATATATAGGAATATAAGTTAAATATAGTAAACATAACCTATACTTTCCATATGATATAACATACATATGTAGTGGCAGGGCATTGGAGACCACTAAATTTAGACAGAAATGGGCAACTGGTACAGTAAACATAACCTATAATTTCAACATATCTAAACATTCGTGCGGTGCAACTGAAAATTATTGAATCGTGCATAAATGAATGTACAATAATTTCGCAATATTTAATCGAAATAAAGGCAGGTAGGTGTATTACACATACTAACAACGTAATTTTCACACCAAAAATAATATTACATCTTAACTCGCAAGGAATTATGTCTGAAGTATCTCCTAATCATTGCTTTAAATTTTATTAATGCAATTGCACTACATTTTAGAGAAATATATGTTACTCTTTATGCATTCCAATTAATTTATATGGTTGAAACGCCGCCCTTCGTGACCGGGTTAAGCGAGTTACATGGTCTGCCTTACGGCCTGTATTAGATCGCGATGGCAGTGACACAGTCTATTGTTCATAGTACTCACAGCGCTCCAAGCGGCTAGCAATCATCGTGAGAAATGCAAAAAATCACCCCAAGCTTCGTGACTGTATATAGCAGACTGTGATATAACCATAAGAAGTTAATGCTGAAAAACGAAAGAATATATGATTTTATCACAAAAGTTTTACCCCGGTGCCCCAAAAATTGTATTCCATTTCTTTCTGTTTCCTTTTGCATTCCTTCCATTTAAGTGTAAGTGAATTTTGAATTAGATTGAGAGAAAATGGTAAATTTTTATTCCAAGAATCGATGCATACCTACCTTTGCTCCAATAGCGTTCTGAAGCCAGCCTGTATGTCAGTGCTTGTTAACTCTTCTCTAAAGCGACATACATAACTTTCAATTATCTGTCATGCGTGACTCTAAAAGAGTTGGGGAAATGAAGTGTTAAATAAATTAATTCCATAAATAATTTAAACTCTTTCGGTAACAATATCTGAGAGTTTTCTCTGAGGGCAATATTATAAACTCTGCAGTTAATTTCCCACGCTGTTCTCCGCATTTTATACGTTTAAATATTTTACTGTTTAATGCATATATTGTACGGACAATACAGAGAGAGAGAGAGAGTGCTACCCTAAGGACACTTTCCACGAAAATATACGAGGGAATTGAAAAATCTCTTCGGGGTTGTGGATGAAATTAACATAAATCTATGAAGTTGCGGAATCGATGAACCTTGAAAGTGCTCCAGCCTGCAACACAAGCTTTTAATGGGATTTTGCTGCTCTAATCCTTTCGCTCAGGGAATATTATAGCAAGAAATTTCGTAAAATAATTATCACACACAAATTTAACTGCAAATGAATTCTGATATAGCGGATTATAGTCTGTATGACTCCGTAATGTCTACTTTGATGTCAGCTCTCTGGGAGAAATTCTCGATCCCTTGCTGGGATTTAGAATAGGGGCCCGGCCTCCCAAGCTATGAAATCTGTATTTCACTTTGATCTTAACAGAATGGACGCTGCTTTCGACTTCTGCGCTGGGCTTTGTACCGTCACTTCCAGCAAATCTTGCAATGATACTGTCGTTCCTTCAAGTTTTATAGTTAACCACGATTCATTGCGTTTAGAAGTTTTGGGAAAATGACTGCACACTCATACATGGAAGATGCATACAGTTTACTGGGAATCTGTATTACTTACTTACTTACTGGCTTTTAAGGAACCCGGAGGTTCATTGCCGCCGTCACATAAGCCCGCCATTGGTCCCTATCCTGAGCAAGATTAATCCAGTCTCTACCATCATATCCTACCTCCCTCAAATCCATTTTAATATTATCTTCCCATCTACGTCTGGCCTCCCCAAAGTCTTTTTCCCTCCGGCCTCCAAACTAACACTCTATATGTATTTCTGGATTCGCCCATACGTGCTATATGCCCAGCCTATCTCAAACGTCTGGATTTAATGTTCCTAATTGTGTCAGGTGAAGAATACAATGCGTGCAGCTCTGCGTTGTGTAACTTTCTCCATTCTCCTGTAACCTCATCCCACTTAGCCCCAAATATTTTCCTCAGCACCTTATTCTCAAACACCCTTAATTATCTGTTCCTCTCTCAAAGTTAGAGTCCAAGTTTCACAGCCATACAGAACAACCGGTAGTGTAACTGTTTTATAAATTCTAACTTTCAGATTTTTTGACAGCTGACTAAATGACAAAAGCTTCTCAACGGAATAATAACATGCATTCCCCATATTTATTCTGCGTTTAATTTCCTCCCGAGTGTCATTTATATTTGTTACTGTTGCTCCAAGATATTTGAATTTTTCCACCTCTTCGAAGGATAAATCTCCAATTTTTATAGTTCCATTTCGAACAATATTCTGGTCTCGAGACATAATCATATACTTAGTCTTTTCGGGATTTACTTCCAATCCTATCGCTTTATTTGCTTCAAGTTGAATTTCCGTGTTTTCCCTAATCGTTTGTGGATTTTCTCCTAACATATTCACGTCATCCGCATTGACAAGAAGCTGATTAACCCGTTCAATTCTAAACCCTCTGTGTTTTCCTGAACTTTCCTAATGGCATATTCTAGAGCGAGGGAATCTGTATTAGTGAAAGATAACAGAAGCTCTGTGTTTTAAATTTCTTTACAAATTTTATAATTTCATTATCCAATAAATATGGTCTTTGAAGTCATTCGAAACGTGCAAATGTTCAAGTTTGTTTTTTCTTTCTTCTCTTTTTGTGTATAATTAAAATTTGTTTCGAATGTCTTATAATTTTTTTTTTAATCTTTATGTGAAATACCTATATTCAGTTATTTTTGTAATAGTACATATTCCTATATATGACGGTGAACATAATCCATTTTATATAATATGAGGGCTACGTATTTTAATTAAACAATTAAATGCATATTGCATTAAGCTATATCATCAATATTTAACATGTTTTAACTCATTGTTAATTTCATAATGTATTTCAACTGACACGCACAGATGTTTTCAGATATTGTATTATACAGGATGGATGGTAATAAATTATGTGAAGAGATTTGAAAAATCGAAATAAGTTTTTTCTCTAACATTCACCGTTTTAAACGAAATCGTAATGTTTCTATGAAGCATTTGGCAACATCACGGCTACTGCAATAACTGTCCAACCACGGCCTGTACTCCTATATTCCCCTCTCCCTTTCCTGTACTCAGTCGGTGACGCGCGACAGTGCGCTGTGTTGCAAGATTTATTTAACGATTTTCGCAATTATTCAATTTAAATTCATGGCTACACGGTTCCTTGTGCGAAAAATGTTCAGATTATTTTTACCAATTTGCTTATATAGCAATCGGCATTTCTCTCGGGCTATTATCGCAGTAGAGCGCTGCAAACATTGGCCAAATACTATTTTTTCTTCCTGTTATCGAAGGAAAAGCATAACAAAAGTTCTGTTACATTTAACATGTAGAATCACCTCTTAAATTTTGGTGCATCGGTCCCCTTTCACCCTGCATTGCCTGAAGATGTCTGTGAGGCAAAAACATTTGCAACAAAAATAACATTAAAAAGATACAATATACGAGTATATTGTGAATTTAGTTAAGTTATTTGACTGAAAATTATAATCTAAGTAAATTGACTACCACAGCGTGATGTCGACAAGAAGTCACGTCACCAGTAAGATCATACAATTATTTATTACATCAACTACGAACAAACATCCATGGCGTGTCCACACCTATGTAGTAACGGTCAGCGCGTCTGGCTGCGAAACCAGGTGGCCCGGGTTCGAATCCTGGTCGGGGCAAGTTATCTGGTTGAGGTTTTTTCCGGGGTTTTCCCTCAACCCACAACTTTCGGTGCTGGACTCCTGATTCATTTCACCGGCATTATCACCTTCATATCATTCAGACGCTAAATAACCTAATAGCGTCTAAAATAACCCAATAACATTTTTAAAAAATCCATGGCGTAGGCGTGCTAGATCTCATGACAGAGGATTGTATGAAGTTTCATTTGCGACACTAAAAAGTAGGAGTGCTATGCATAGACATTTCGCTAGCCCGCGCTACGAGCGTGCTAAACTAGCCCCAGCTATCGACGGATTACTTGTGCAGGATTCATATCATATCATATCATATCATATCATATCATATCATATCATATCATATCATATCATATCATATCATATCATATCATATCATATCATATCATATCATATCATATCGTATATCATATCATATCTCCACGTCACGTCATATCATATCTTATATCATATCATATCATATCATATCATATCATATCATATCATATCATATCATATCATATCATATCATATCATATATCATATATCATATCATATCATATCGCTAACACTGGTTTATAAATACGAAAAACGTTAGTTCGCTGATCATCCACCGGACGCCCATGCTAGGAATGTCTATGAATATGGTCCTAAAACTTTAAAGTATAGAATTTCTCTGTTGGAAAATTAATTCTTCATGACTATCAGCATGCTATTGTGAAAAATTGCATAAGTGAATGAGTTAAGAGATTCCTTTGCAACATCATTAGCTTTGTTAAGGATCAGTTAAAAGATTTCCTTTCTAAAAATAGGCTAATGACTTTTGGAGCAGGAAATGGGCACTGAATAATTCAGGCTTGCTCTGTCCTGCTTAGTATCTGTCTGTTGCAGATCTGCTCTACATCGATTTCAACATCACCAGCGAATGTCGTGATTACACCCGTAGCAGATGCATGTCGTGTGGTTTGGCTGACTGACTGGTCTGACAAAATGAATGAATGAATTAATCAATCAATTAATGATGGAACGAACGGATAAACTAACGGATGAACTAAAGGATGAACTAAAAATGGACTAACGAATGAAAGGACGAACGGATGAATGAATGGTTGATATTTGATTGATTGGATGGATGAATGAATGGTTGATGTTTGATTGATTGGATGGATTAATAGGTGGATGGATGGATGAATGAATGGTTGATGTTTGATTGATTGGATGGATGAATAGGTGGATGGATGAATGAATGAATGAATGAATGAATTACGGAACGAACGGATAAACTAACGGATGAATTAAAGGATGAACGAACGAATGGACGATCGGATGAATGATTGATGTTTGATTGGTTGATTGGATGGATGAATGAATGATGGAACGAACGGATAAACTAACGGATGAACTAAAGGATGAACGAACGAATGAATGAATGATTGATGTTTGTCTTGTTGATTCTATGACTGGATGGATGGATGGATGGATGATGGAACGAACGGATAAAAGAACGGATGAACTATAGGATTAACGAATGAAAGAAAGAACGTATAAATGGTTGATCATTGATTGAATGGATGGATGGATGATGGAACGAACGGATGAACGAATGAATGAATGAATTGTTGATGATTGATTGGATGGATTGATGATGGAACGTATTAATAAACGAACGGATGAACGAACGAATGAACGGATGAATGGATTGTTGATGATTGATTGATTGATTGATTGATTGATTGATTGAACGAACGGACAAACGAACGAACGAATGAATAAGTAAGTAAATTGCTAGCTTTGTTATTGGTTAATTGACTGATATTTTGGCTGGCTAAGTTACTGCACCATTGTCTCTCCGAACGACCGATTGGGTCATTTGATTTACTATAATAGGCTTTTTCACGTAACTACATATATCTCTCCTCACTGGGTATAGCAGAGTAACTTAGGAATAGACTATCACTAAAAAGTGCAACTCCCTCACTTTTTCCTCTTATATTCCCCTCATTGTTCTTGATTTCTCCTTGTTTTCCTTACCCTCTGCTCGTTCTCCTTGCCTTCCCGCGTTCTTTTTGATCTGCTTTTATTCCCTTGTCTCCTTGTTTTCCCCTTTTCTCCTTGTCTTCGCTTTTTTCCTTTTCTGACTCCTTGTTCTCTTTCTCTTGACATTGTCTACCCACTTGTTTTCCTTTCGGTCCCCTAGTCCTCATTTTATTCTCTTGTTCTTCTTTTATTCTCATTATATTTTTCTTGTATCCCGTTGTTCTCCTTCTATTCTTCTTGTTATCCTCATCTTTCACTTTTTCAACTTCTCATTGACTTGTTCTCTTTGTATTACCCTTTTTTCCTTGTCCTTCCTTTGTCTTCTTTATCTTCCGTTTGTTCTACTTGTTTTCTCTTGTTATCCTTGTCTTCCCTTCGTTATCATTGTATTCCCCTTGTTATCCTTGCGTCCTTGTCTTCGCTTTGTTCTCCTTGCATTCTCATTTTCCCATGTATTCCTCCTATTATCCTTGTATTTCGTTTCCTGTCCTTGTAATCCCCTTGTTTTCCCTTTACGGTCTACTCCTTCTGTTATCCTGGTATTCTCCTTGTTTCATTTCTCGCGCCACACACACACACATTTCTACGTAAAGATGTGCAACACAGAAAAGCTGTGCACCTATCGATAGATATCCTACCCACACGTAGTTCTTCGTAAAGATATGCAGCATAGAATAGTTGTGCACCTGTCGATAGATATCCTACCCACACATATTTCTTCGTAAAGATATGCAGCATAGAAAAGCTGTGCACCTGTCCCTACCCACACGTAGTTCTTCGTAAAGATATGCAGCATAGAAAAGTTATACACCTGTAGATAGATATCCTACCCACCCGTAGTTCTTCGTAAAGATATGCAGCATAGAAAAGCTATGCACCTGTCGATAGATATCCTACTCACACGCAGTTTTTCGTAAAGACATGCAGCATCGAAAATCTGTGCATCTGTCGATAGATATCCTACTCACACGTAGTTCTTCGTAAAGATATGCAGCATAGAGAATCTATGCACCTGTCGATAGATATCCTACCCACACGTAGTTCTTCGTAAAGATATGCAGCATAGAAAAGCTGTGCACCTGTCCCTACCCACACGTAGTTCTTCGTAAAGATATGCAGCATAGAAAAGTTATACACCTGTCGATAGATATCCTACCCACACGTAGTTCTTCGTAAAGATATGCAGCATAGAAAAGCTATGCACCTGTCTCTACCCACACGTAGTTTTTCGTAAAGATATGCAGCATAGAAAAGTTATACACCTGTCGATAGATATCCTACCCACACGTAGTTCTTCGTAAAGATATGCAGCATAGAAAAGCTATGCCCCTGTCCCTACCCACACGTAGTTCTTCGTAAAGATATGCAGCATAGAAAAGTTATACACCTGTCGATAGATATCCTACCCACACGTAGTTCTTCGTAAAGATATGCAGCATAGAGAATCTATGCACCTGTCGATAGATATCCTACCCACACGTAGTTCTTCGTAAAGATATGCAGCATAGAAAAGTTATACACCTGTCTCTACGCACACGTATTTCTTCGTAAAGATATGCAGCATAGAAAAGTTATACACCTGTCAATAGATATCCTACCCACACGTAGTTCTTCATAAAGAAATACAGCATAGAAAAGCTATGCCCCTGTCCCTACCCACACGTAGTTCTTCGTAAAGATATGCAGCATAGAAAAGTTATACACCTGTCGATAGATATCCTACCCACACGTAGTTCTTCGTAAAGATATGCAGCATAGAAAAGCTATGCACCTGTCCGTACCCACACGTAGTTCTTTGTAAAGATATGCAGCATAGAAAAGTTATACACCTGTCGATAGATATCCTACCCACACGTAGTTCTTCGTAAAGATATGCAGCATAGAAAAGCTATGCACCTGTCTCTATCCACACGTAGTTCTCCGAAAAGATATGCAGCATAAAGAATCTATGCACCTGTCGATAGATATCCTACCCACACGTAGTTCTTCGTAAAGATATGCAGCATAGAAAAGCTATGCACTTGTCTCTACCCACACGTAGTACTCCGTAAAGATATGCAGCATAAAGAATCTATGTACCTGTCGATAGATATCCTACCCACACGTAGTTCTTCGTAAAGATATGCAGCATAGAAAAGCTATGCATCTGTCCCTACCCACCTGTCTGCAGCATAGAAAAGTTATACACCTGTCGAAAGGTGATCACACCTACAGGTAGTTCTACGTTCAGTTACACACCGTAGTAAATCTTTGCACTTGTAGAATTTTAAATATATTCATGTGGACTTGTTGTTTCTTTCTGTTCATATTCTGTACCATGAATTTTAATTTTTTCAATTTAATATTACATTCTATTCATTATGGTACATCGTTTAACGTTCACAAAATTGCTGTTGGAATTGGGACTGCACTTTCTCTTTGGACTCTTTGGCGACTCGGCTCTTGATGGTGGGTCCTGGGGTCGCATCAGGCGCCGGGGCGCCAGCCCGTGGAAGACAAATTCGTGGCGGGGGTAGCAACATCAATTATGCAACTGAAGCCGTATTAGTAAGAGTGCCGGCCGGAAGTCCCCACAGACCTGGAGGACTCCTTGAGCGAAAGCGATCAACTGGTTGCGGTCCCCTGACATAGATGAATGATCGTGCGCAGTGGCCCCGATCCCGAGGGAACCATTCCCAGAATGGAGTCAACCCGCCCCCTATTTGCAGAATGTCTTTTGGGTTGTTGCAAAAAAAGAAGAGACACACAATCTAGTTAAACACTATTTGCCGATAGCGAACACGCTTCTGTGTGCTTGCTTCAAAAGGAAACACCGCTCGAATCTCAGCGCATTCATTATTAAATCCCGTCCTGTTGTGTTATTTATCAAACGGTAGAACGCGTGGGTTACTGTCGCTTTTATTTAAAAATAGCTTTAAACTCCTTGCTTTCACCGAATAACGGAGTGAACTCTGTTCCCAGGAGTTCTAATAAGCTACTTTCCTCATAAATGTTGAGTCATAGATACAGTATTAAATCTGAGAGAGTCTGCAACTTAATAGTTTATCGCCTTCTTCATTCTCTTTCTTCTTCTGGTTTCATTCTTACCACATTTTTCTCCACTTTCTTCCTTTCCTTTCTCTTTCCCTCATTTTTCAATCCCTTTCTTTTCTGTACTCTTACTTGAATGAAGTTTATTTCCTCTATTCCTAATAACTAGACAGTGGATGCGGGATGAGTTATCGTTGAATGTAGGTGCACATTTAGTATGTTACATTTTTTCATTCAGACCATTGGCTCAATATGTTTTAAACGTAAACAGACGACGTTAACATGCTACTGTATCTCCGTACAGTCGGAAGGAAAAGAAATATAACGTACTGTTGTGCTGTAGTACATACCTTGCAAGTTCAGTCCTCGTCATCATTGATGCAATTAACACCGTTGCAGTAAACGACGATATATTCTCGTAAGTTGTCGAAGCTGAATCGTATTCGCCTATCGCTTGAACAGTTTTTGTATCGAGAGAATTTCTGAAGAAAAACTCTAAAATGGGGATCACTCAATTTATTTAGAGGAATATTTGCACTGAGCATCATGTTGCACGTGTCGTTTAGACCTGCACAACTAAATGATGATGATGATGATGATGGTTTCTCATATTTCATTTCAACGCATTTCCTGTGTGATGTACTGTTGCAATGTTCCTCTATAGCCTGAGTTGTTCTGGTTTTTATTTCAATTTTTCATATATTACACACGATATTGTCTTCGTTAATACATAAAATGTCACTCTCATACTCTTTAATTGTATTTTGTATCTCTAAGCGAATTTAACGTTTTGCCTTCGACATTATGAATGGATCAGCACTACACTATTCAACTCGTACTAAATTCTTGGGCAGGATAACACAACTGCACACATTGCGTTGCAATGTGGACCGCGGTTCCTTCATTATGAACGCAGCTGTACTCGCCAGGTACACGAAATATGAACGACGCGGAACGTGCCATATACTCTGTACGAAATAACTTCACTTTTCCTTAAGTCATCCCGCATCCACTGTCTACTAATAACTTAATTTTTATACGTTCTTCCTTTGTTTTCTTTTTTTCTCCTCTGTCCTAATTATTTATTTTATCTCTAATTTTTTATTAATTTCCCCCATTCTCTTTATTCATTTTCGCCTTTCTTTTCTTCTAACGTTTCCGCTATGTCTGTCATTTTCACTGTTCTATCGACCTCCAAAACCAGGTAAAAACTTTACAACGTTGGACATGCTTGTAACAGATATGTTAAAACCTAGTAAAATACAATATAGCGTACAGAACAGATAATGCAGTGCAAAAAAGAGAGTATATAGTATTTTGCACGAGAACTTGAATAAATTCAATACTTCCGGCGTTTATAAATTAAAATATCAATTTCCTGATTGCGAAGCCACATATATAGGTCAAACTGGCAGAACATTTGTTACAATATACAAGGTGTAAGGGGTATAAGTAGCCTATCATTATTTTAACTGATGAATGTTCATCACATAAGGAAGAAAAAATATTCTCTCATTTTTTTTTTGTAATTGCAATATTTAACTAATTATTAAAGTTTACGATATTAGGGGTTTGACAACTTTGCTGGTTGGGGAGGAGGGAGTTTACAAGTACACAGTACAGCTCAAGCGGATACAGACATGCCGGTACAAAACAGATGCTCTGTTCTAATGCAGGGGCAGACTGTTCTTTAGAAAAAGCGAAGAGCAGATACAATCTTTCAATCTCATTAATAGAACTTTATGGTAAATTTCCATTTTATTGAACAATATTTGCAATATTGGTTCATTTTTTATTTACGTCTCAAATATAAACAATAATGGTTTAATGCACAAAACCACAAGAACATTTTTTTTAAATGCAACATTTTAATCTCTCCTGCTTCCATGAAGCAGTAGGCTACAATTTTTAAAGAAAGTTCTGTTTGTGTGATTTTCGAAACGACGTACGCAAGACTAAGAAACATTATGAGGAACATCTACATGCTTTAAGCTTCCGAGATTTAACTTCTCCTCTGAACTTCGCTAAGTTAGCTTCTGTACTTGTGTGCGGGGCGAGACGGAAGGGGAAATGCTACATGGCAAACGTGTGGTTGCGCTGGTATTTGGACCAGCGCAGCTGTAGTCACGTGACCGTGAGACGGCCGACACGCGAAAGACATCGTGATGCAAATCGGAAGTTAGCTCCAATCTATATCTCAGATCACACTTTTAGCACGTGTACGTGTGTATTATTGATGATTGTATTTGTTAATGGTTTCTTACAATCATTTAAATGTCCATTTAGTCTTTCTTGATGTTTTAGTCTGTTTAGTCTGTGAGTGTGACCAGTGTTAGTTTCCAAAGGAAATTTGTTAAGGGTAAAGATACGATCTGGTCATGCTATGTCGTGTCAGATTTAAGCCATTTGACACAGAAAATTAAGAAGCATGAGGAATTTAATGTTCATGAGAATGCTTGCTTAGGTTTAGTCCTTGGAAGAACAGAAATTAGGCAACAGCTTAGATTTCAGGCAGAATATTAAAAGACAGAATAATAACGTAAGGAAAAATCGCTATGTTCTTTCAAAGATAATTGATCATCATTATCATCGTCATCATTATTATCAGGTTCATTTTAAGGCAATTATCTACTTTAAAGAAATGTAGTATTTTTTAATTTTTAAGAAATGATATAAGTTCTTATTGTTTAAATTGTTGGAAAACTATGAAATATAAAAGTATTGAACCTCTTGTCATTTTAGGTATGAACCGCCACCTCGCGTTACTGATTAGCGTATAAGTTCGTAGAGTTTTTCTAGCGTTCATTTGTTTGTATTACTATAGTACTATTAAATTAATAAAAGTACAGAAAAACGCTATTAACTTATGTACTATGTCAATGCAGTAAAATAATTTACCACGAGTTCCTTCCTATCAAAATAAAGGCTCACTATTCTTCAGAAGTGACGAATCGTGTGGTGTGTGAGAAATGAATGAGCGTCAAATAATAGTAATATGCGTTACAAGAGCGGTATGTTGAAGTTTTCATGTTCGAGGAAAAGTTTGAAAAAGCGAAACGTAGTTGAGCTTTTTTAATTTCCGGGAATTGAAAGAAATCATACCGCTCGTGTATCATACATTATTTTGTGCGAAGATCGTTTATTACATACCTGAAAGAGGAATTTCTAATTAGTTGCAATGAAATCTCCATATTGGTTTCTGTTCAATGACTGCAAATTTTCAAAACAAAAATATCTATATTCAACATTGTTGCTTTAAAATGTTTTTTTTGTGTTTACTATACTCCAGCAGGCCGTGATATACGTCTGTCTTTTTTTCCCCCAGTCTATAAATGCGTACTTAAAACAAACGGTAACGTTATGTAATGATTTAATTTTCTTTTTAATATTTTAACAATATTATTTATATAACATATTGCAGTAATAACATCGGCATCTGGAATCTTGTTGATTTTTTCACGGCTTCCTTAATGTTACTTGCATCACGAATGCAGTAACTTTAGTGGAGTTGTAGAGTTTACTTAATTTTTTGCAAATATTTAAAAACAATAATTAACAATGCAATTTAGGTGAAATTGCAGTGGTAAGTTTGCAATTTATAATTATTACTATATTGAACGTCTCTAAAAATAATATGTTAAAAGCCTAAAGCAGTAAAATCAATATGTCACTTAAGCGGTAAGAAGAGGGAAATTGTTATGTGTGTTTTGTTGGGAATACTGAGTGTGGAATTTTAGACTTACCGCGGATTGGTTTTGTGCGGAAACCAAGCAAATACGCACGATCTCCCACAAAATAATTTACCTCGATTTTTTTTCCTATCAAAATAAAGGCTCACTATTGTTTAGAAGTGACGAATCTTATGCTGTGTGAGAAATGAATGAGCGTCAAATAATAATAGTATATTATGATACAATGTTGGGAAATGCTTTTTACAAAATCGAGGAAAAGTTTGTAATGTACTTCATAAACGTGTATTGTACCATAATTTTTCCATGACAATATTTTCAAAATTGCAAATACAATATATATTGCATTGTAAATTTAAAACAATATTATTCCAAAGCCTTCGCAATACTATATTGTAATGGTAACTAAGTAACAATAAGTGACACTGTAATGGGTCTATTTCAGTATAGTTTTATGTTATGAAGAATGGTTTTCCTAGCAACAAATTTCTGTGCGGGAATTCTAACTTTCAAGCCCTAACAACAATAACTTTAAATAGAACAAAAACACGACCTTACAAAAAAAAAACGAATTACACATTTAATACGATTATCTTAATTCAACGTAATACAACAATCCAATCGAGTAGACTTAATTTTTGTTTCCGCTTGTGAAATTAACGTTAAAAGTAACTTCTATAACAGCATTAGTGACATGTAACGCTGTATAATGGCGAATTGAATCAGCTTACTTTTCATAAATGCACTGTTGATAACTCTTAGAAGTGATATAAGCTATGTGTTAAGTTTTAGGGTGATTATATGGAACGTTTTAAATAAAAAATCTCTAGAATGTATAGTTTTTATATATAGTCTCATTTATTGAACTGACCCATTGTATATGACACTGTAATGCTGAATTTCTCATCATCATTGTCTGTTTTGCAAGTTTGCGGCATTTGTTCCCATTAAAATATTGACTGAAATTTGCTGTGTTTGATTTTGCACGAGTTTGGAGTGCACGTCATGGAACTAATGTAGTTTTGCTTTATTTTCTTTGTTTTGTCACATCAAGTAATTGTGATGTTGTGAATAACCAATTTGATTACAATATGAACAAATATTGGAACGAGGGCATTTAAATATTCGACAGAAATGCAACCAATTGAAATTCTGGAAACAGCAGCCGACTTCCGTTCTCATTTCACTTTTCCTGAAAGTAAAATTGACTTGAAAATTACATCTATTGTACGTTAACTCAATTGTATTAGAACGAAGAACCGTTTACAGCATTGTTTCATACTTATACTTGCGACCATATTATCAAGGTTCAAATGAAAACAAGTTGGAACGTAACTACAGTGGAAGCTCTTAAGTTCGACAGAAAAGAAGTTCGACATTCTATAGTTCGACTGCTTACGTAGGAGAATTAGACACGCCCCTATACGGGCACTAAGAAATGGGTTTGCCATTTGAATGGGAATTTGTTCTGTGTCTTGTAGTGATACTTCTGTTACAGGAAAACAGAATATTTTATTGATTAGGACATCCATATTGATCACTGATTTTAAATTAATGAAGTCTTCTTTTCCTATTTGAGAATTTTGCCTTTTGTGAGGCGGAACTGCCGAAACCCACTGTGGTACTAGAACCGCATTCACAAGTCTCGTGGCGTGCATAAAATGCAAGTACAGTACTGTATTCGTTGTTGGATAACCAATAAGAATTTGTATTCATTTCACCTGCCACACCCAATACCGTTATTGGACTGAACTTTCAATTCTGTTCAGTCCAACTTAGGGGAGTCCACTATACTACTAATGTAGGCCTACGAAAGAGCGTTAGCACGATAATTTAGAAGCGAGTTATTAGTAGAGAAGAGAATTTCATACAAATGCATGGTTTTTATAGGAATATAGGACATAGCTGAAACTTAGTACTTATCCATTTCATTACTTTCCGGTTCCAAATATGTGTACTTTTACCCTGCATATTAGTATGTTTTGGCCTTTTTTGCTGATAGAAACATGCATATTACATATTTAAGCAATTGTAGCTTAATCATGCATAAAATATACATTATATTCAGTTTAAAATTAATGTTTTAATGGTTTTCTTGATTTTTATGTCCCTTATTTTAGCTTCAGGATTCAGGATTGACGAAAGAAAAGAAAAGAAAACTAAATAATAGAAAAATGAAATAAAATGTTAAGATTTGCACAGTAAGATGTTAGAGGACCTTTCCCTTGACGGAAGTTGAACACTTTACCGATGACGGAAGTTCACTTTTACAACACTTTACCGACGACCCTCTACAGCAGCTGTGACCAAACTGGGTATCATGATTACATCGTGTAATCAAAGACATTCATACTGGTAAGGTGAGTTTCCTGTACATTGCTCTCTGTCTCGCTCACGTACTGAAGGTAAGCGGTGTCGGTACCATGTCGCTCTACAAACCCTCTGTCTATAGCACAGGCATGTCAGAAATCAGACACTGAAAGTGCAGTGTGTGTGCGCGGAACGCCGGTCTGTGCAGATTGCGTCATTCACGTGTTGCTCTTACCAGTTCTTAGCGGGAGACATGTACAAGAATATATTCTGCACTTCTTGTGTTCAATTAAATTGACATTTGGACATTATAAACATACTTAGCAGAAGGAAAGAACACAATTATTGTCAGTGTCTATATTTGACAATAATTGTAACACAAGAAACAATAGACTTACTCAGTTACAATTCACAAAGCAGTCATTTGTAAAGAATAATTTATTTACAAGATTTGTATACAGTATTTGAAGAAAATATAAATATTGCAGTAATTTCGAAACAACAAAAAACGAACACAGTATTTCATTTTACGTAGTAGCTACGGATTATTTCAAAGTAATACTCTTTCATTGCTCCTAAAGCATTATTGGGACCATTGGAGCACAAATGCTAAATAAATATTTTACTCCCAATTACATGCAATAGGACATTGCGAGGCTTTCACACTGGAATCATTTCCTTGCTGCTAAATTCACACTATTATTAATAAGTTGGATAAACTAAGCTTGAATTTAAATTTATATATAGTTTATTTGGGAAACATTGAAAGAAAGTATCAGCAAGTTGGGAGCGTTACTGAATTGAGTTAAAAGAGTACTTCACAAGCTGTGAAGCGAGGACATTTTCTTTATGTCAGGTTTAAAGATTTATTAACGTAAGTATATTAAGATAATACAGTAACGTGAGATGGAAAATTCGCCATTATGTATTATTTTCCAGAAAATTTTTCCGCTTTACAAACAGTTGCTTTCTTCCTTCCCTTACAACCTCCAGACCTTCACATGTATTCCTCACTATATTCTCATCACTTATCAGCTTATCAAATAAAAGTTGTAAGTCGTGTAACCATTGATGGCTGTGTTAGTACAGACTCCATGTTTGTCTTGCCGTGAGAGTATTAATTAAGAAATAAGAGCTGGCGAATATCATATTTTGAGAACTTTACTAATTTAAATTCTCACATCACTATTAGGTCCACATGATATGATGAAAGCCTTTCATTTTAAAATAATTACTGTTGGCTGAGGAAACATCATAACAGTTACGTTATATGATTCGTGATTTCTCTTCTTCGCTATATCTGTGGACTCCTCACTTTATTTTCCATAACGCATTCACAATCACAGCTCAATGAGCACACCCGTACTGATCTGTGTTACTGAAACCAAAGCTGTTCTGCTACTGCAGGTAATGTACAGCCCTGTCGCGTTCCCCTCCAAGCCGATTCACTCCCTCCAGGTAGGGGAATAGGAACTGCACATTGCACAGAGACAAGTACACAATGTGCAGGGTTTTGACATGCCTGCTCTAGCAGAAACAGAAGGTTTCGTACAGAATGGGAAGAGGTAAATTATTCGCTGTTCTATCGGAGAAAATGTAATGTTGTTTTGTTAAATGGTTCAATTAGTAGTAGTATATAGAAGGGACATTACAGGGCATTATGCTGAATACATTGGCATAACAGGTTTCATTATTATTATTATTATTATTATTATTATTATTATTATTATTATTATTATTATTTATCAGCAAGTGTTCCCATAATTCTTATATACGTGCCTCAGTACATAGGCCTATATCTTCCCTTGAATGATAAAATAATTACTACGCCATATCTCCATTTTAATTTCTTTTTTAAATCTTTTGATGACTATTATCAATTATTTACTAGTTATTGATTTAATAATAATAATAATAATAATAATAATAGTCATAATAATAACAATACTGATAGCTTTATCAGTAGCAGTAGTAGTAGTAGTAGCAGTAATAATAATAATAATAATAATATTAATAATAATAATAGTAATAATAATAATAATAATAATAATAATAATAGTAATAATGATAACAATACTGATAGCTTTATCAGTAGCAGTAGTAGTAGTAGTAGTAGTAGTAGTAGTAGTAGTAGCAGTAATAATAATAATAATAATAATAATAATAATAATAGTAATAATAATAGTAGTAATAATAATAATAGTAATAATAATAACAATACTGATAGCTTTATCAGTAGCAGTAGTAGTAGTAGTAGTAGTAGTAGTAGTAGTAGTAGTAGCAGTAATAATAATAATAATAATAATAATAATAATAATATTAATAATAATAATAGTAATAATAATAATAATAATAATAATAGTAATAATGATAACAATACTGATAGCTTTATCAGTAGCAGTAGTAGTAGTAGTAGTAGTAGTAGTAGCAGTAATAATAATAATAATAATAATAATAATAATAATAATAATAGTAATAATAATAGTAGTAATAATAATAATAGTAATAATAATAACAATACTGATAGCTTTATCAGTAGCAGTAGTAGTAGTAGTAGTAGTAGTAGTAGCAGTAATAATAATAATAATAATAATAGTAATAATAATAGTAGTAATAATAATAATAATAATAATAATAATAATAACAATACTGATAGCTTTATCAGTAGTAGTAGTAGTAGTAGTAGTAGTAGTAGTAGCAGTAATAATAATTTATTTATTTATTTATTTATTTATTTATTTATTTGTTTCAAATATTAATGTGCAAAACAACAGCACAAGGCCAATTACAGTTTAGCACAAAATAAAAAAAATAAAACAAGACAGAACAAATGATTATGAATGAATGACAGAAAATGGCAGTGAGATGAAATACAATCAATATGGTCAACATTAACCATTCACCAAATGCAACAAACTAAATGGCAATATCTAACAAATAATAAAAGATATTAAATAACAAGTAAGGAATATCATGCATAAGTAAAATCAAATCAGATCTTGCAAATTGGCACTTTTAATACATCTGGCTATTGGAGAAAGGGATTTAAATAATTTAGTGAAAAAAATTCTTTGACCACGAAAACCTTTCACGGGAATTCTAAGGTAGGTGTTATGTATAAAAGAATCACAATCAATTACACCATTAATAGCATTATTAAAGAAAGTGTAATCAATATCCTGACGTCTCGAATACAGACTGGTACAGTTAAAATATTTACTAGACAGTTCATAATTTAAAGAAGAGGAGTTGGGTACGAATCTGAACGCACAAAGAGAAATGAATTTTCTTTGGATATTTTCTAGTTTAGCTGAATCAGTAGACGTAATAGAGTTCCACGCAACAGATGCATATTCTAATTTAGACCTTACTAAAGCATAATATAATGTAAGTAGTGTATCAGGAGAGGAAAAGGAATAAGTAATAGACCTAATGAGACCAAGCATTCTTAGTGAATGATTAAATAAGTGATTAACATGGTCATGAAAGTACAATTTAGAATCAAGATATATACCGAGATCCTTTATACAGTCCTTCCTGATTATGGCGGCATTCGATAGCGAATAGTTGAACTTCAATGTAGTTGTCTTCCTAGAGAAAGAGATAACGCATGTTTTAGAAATATTAACTTTCATACCGTTATAATCAGACCAACGTTGAATGGCATGTATATCATTTTGAAGTAAATGACAATCAGCAAGACTATTAATTTTTCTAAATATTTTTAAATCATCGGCAAAGAGAAGATAATGGGAACAGATGGGCTTACAAATGTCATCGATAAAAAGCAGGAATAATAACGGACCTAGGGTGGAGCCCTGTGGAACACCACAAAGAATAGTGAAAGGATCAGAGAGAGAGTTTCCCAACCGAACACGAGATTGTCTGTTGGTTAAATAGTTTTCAAACCAGCTAAGATAATTAATGGAAAGTCCAAACTGATCTAATTTACTTATTAAGATTTGATGAGGAACAACATCAAATGCTTTACTGAAATCAAAATAAATGGCATCAATTTGGCCTTGGGATTCAACTGTAGGCATAATAAGATTGAGATAATTGACCAAATTCGTTGTTGTAGATTTATTTTTAATAAAGCCATGTTGAGCAGGATTTAAATTAGATTTAATATAAAATGAAACATGTCTGTGAATAATTTTTTCAAAAATTTTTGAAAAGTTATTA